>NC_067403.1:162281920-162541920 GCF_016432865.1 Antechinus flavipes | reverse complement strand
GATGACACTGAACCGGAGAATTTGGGTCATAGACCTCTTCTTATGGATTCTGAAGATGAGGAGGAAGAAGAAAAACATAGCTCTGATTCAGATTGTGATCATACCAAAGCAAAATATGCTGATGGGAGCTCTCTCAGTAGGTACAGAGGCCAAGCTGGAAGCAGTCAGGCCAGAGCTCCTGGGATGCCACTCTCCAGTCCAATCCAGTACCCTCCTGCTGGAGAAAGAGTCACCCCCAGACAGGAATTTGATGTGTTTGGCTCAGTCCCTTTCTTTGCGCTTCATACTCAGCAGCTACAGCACAAAGAAACAAATGAGAAAAATGTGTCTGCCCCAACTGTTTTTCATAATGTGGCAGCAGAGCAGGATGACTTTGATGTATTCACAAAGGCACCCTTTAGCAAGAAGATGCCAGTGCAGGATTGCTCTGGGTCAAGGTCTGAGGCACAGACTCTTCCTATGTGCCCCAGAAGTTTAGACATATTTGGCTGTACTCCCTTTCAGCCCCTGCCCACATCCACACATGAAAGTGAAAACAAAGAGGATCTTTTTGGCCTCGTGCCCTTTGAGGAGATAGCTGAGTGTCAGCAGCAGCAAAAAGTGAAACAGCGAAGCCTGCAGAAGCTCTCCTCCCGTCAAAGGCGCATAAAGCAGGAGGTATCAAAAAGTAATGGGAAACGACATCATGGTACTCCCACTAGCACCAAGAAAACTTCCAAGCCCACGTATCGGACACCAGAGAGGGCTCGCAGGCACAAGAAAGTAGGTCGGCGAGATTCTCAGAGTAGCAATGAATTTTTAACTATATCAGACTCTAAGGAAAACATCAGTGTGGCATTGACTGACAGTAAAGACAGAGGAAATGCCATGCAAGCTGAAGAGAACCTGTTAGATCCTTTTGGTGCCAAACCCTTCCATCCTCCAGACCTGATACGGCACCCCTCCCATCAAGGCTTGAGTGATAACCGTGGGGACCACAGTATAGCATTGCCTGGGAGACCGAGGCAGAGTTCATTACATGGGTCATTTCATAGTGTAGAGGGATTGAAAATGGATGATTTTGGTGCCGTACCCTTCACAGAACTTGTGATACAAAGTGTCACACCCCAGCAGTCCCCGCAGTCCCAACAAGGAGAGTTAGATCCATTTGGTGCTGCTCCATTTCCTTCTAAGCAGTAGATGCTTCTAACAAACTTTTTTCATTGACTCCAATTTTTAAAAAGTGAAGTCTGTTTTATGAATTTTCAAGAAGATAATTTGTATAGCTCTTTGTACCACTCATTATTGCAGGTCAATTAGATTAAAAATTATTTGATTTTGTATAAACCAAATCGAAAAGGAAGCATTTCAACAGGGTAGTAACTTGGGGCCCTCTAAATATGAGGGTTTCTTCTGAAGAGGAGAAAGGGTAGCAGATATGAGCCCTAACAATCATTTTAGCTGCTAACTTTCTGGCACAGAAATAAAAGGTTATTTCACTAAAACAGTGATAGAGCCTTTGAAGATATTAACTTCTGCACTTTGTGCTGTCTTTCCACTCCTGGGCCAATAAAGGAAGATGGGAAAAAGGTCTAACATTTTATATGTATAACAAAGTGATGCTTCTTGGATGCACAGCTCTGGCTCAGTCAGAATCCAGCATTAGGAATTAGATGTACACCCAAGTTGAGTCAACTCAAATTAAATCGCTAAGTGATTAGAAAGCTATAGGCCTTCATGTAGAATTCATTGGCTTCAGAACTTGTACATGCAGAGCCAGAGGTGACTGACTTGTGCCTGACATCTTTTCTTTACAGTAAGTGCCATTAATATATTTAAAAACTACACAAATGCCTAAAATGGAAACTAAAGATAAGGAGAATCCTTTGTTTTGAAGAAAAAGAAAAGCATGAATGTAGGAAAACTTAGCAGGGAAAACCGCTAGCATAATCAGCACTTTTGAAAATGTATCCATTAATTATGAAGGGCTGATTCATCCAGTGCTTCAGTAATGCCCCCATAATAGAGCAAAACATTGAGGACAAATAAAAGAGAATTATGCAGACTATGAATAATTAAGGAGTGTAGCTAAAAAAAATTTCATTTCATGAGTAATTTTACTGCAGAAATTATATATAAATCATGTTGCATTTAATATTTTGTTTACTATCATGTATTGCTCATATGAAAACTACTTTATTTTTGGAGGGTAAAGTAGCATTTGCCAAGTACACTGAAGTGAAGTACATTTGATACCAGTTAACAGGTACAGCAGAATACAAAGTACAGGTAATTCCCATAAGTCTGGTCCTGTTCAATCAGGCAATTTCATAGCATACCACAAAGCCTTACAGGCAGGACCCTACACCTGCAACAAGTACCTCCATATTAAAGTACCTCTTTTCCAAGAGATGCACACAATTGTACAAAAAAAAAAAGAGGCAAAAGCATTAGACACTGAGAGGTAATTTGTGTCAACCCACTTGTAAATGATGAGATCTTAGTTACCAAATTATTTTTCTCAGTACTGCAAATCCTGCTTGGAAACTTGAAATATTCACAGAAATTTTCATCATGTCTGTAAGGTAGAAATTACAAATGTGAATGACTGAACATCTCTGTGAAAATATGTATATGTATCGCCAATGTTCTCACTACTCCTCCATTGTCATAGTGGATGAAAACAATTTAAGACTATTTAAATGGCTCTTTCTTGAATTTAGCTTGGATTGACATAACAATAGAAATTTTCAAGATAACTCAAAAAGGGAAAAAAAATCAGTTTGAATTCTTGATTGTTATGCATTTAAAATTCAGCTCTTTTGGAACCCTGGTAATGCATTTCTGTTAGTAATTAGTCTTCTTGGCAGTAGAACCCCATTAGGATGTCCTATGTGCAAATTTTCCTGGGAAGACATGAATTAACTTTGGAAAGAAGCCAAATGTATATATAATTTAATTACACACCTATCTCCTTATTCCTTTTTTTTTCTGTTTTCTAGAAAATGCTGAATCATATTAAAAGCTGTGCTAAGGTCAATATACAGAATTATTTATAGGGTGGCCACAGGCTAGTATTCAACTTAGTACTTCGACTTGGAACCGAACTTGATTGCTCTGTATATTAGATTTTTATCATTTGTTTCTTCTTTGTGCCAAAGGCAAATATGTTTGCACCTTTTTTTTTTTTTTAATTCTCAGGTTGATTAGAATAATTAACTCAACTTCAAGTGGATGTCAGTTAAAAAGAAAATAAACTGAAATTACTTCAAAGTGAAAATAATTGGATTGAACAAATATTAACTACCCACTAAGGCATTATGCTAGGCACTGGAATATAAAGTTAGGACACAATTTGTAAGGGGTTTACGTCAAATGGGGAAAAATATGTACCCAACTAATTGAGATGAGAATGGGTGAGAGGAAGTGCAGTAATTAATTATGCTACTTGGCAAATTCATGAGTTATTCATGAGATGAACAGAAAATGCCAGGCCGTATACACACACACACACACACACACACACATATATATAGGTATACACACCTTATATGTATAGCTACACATTAGTCAAGATGTATATCATCCTATCTTTGATAACAGCTTTGGTTTTTTTGGTTGCTGGCTATATGCCAGAATTTAAGCTACTAACTTTTGATAGAAGCAGTGATGTGTGTGTGTGTCTTTAATAATAATACTAAATGAACAATATATAGAGAGCAAATCTTGTAATCATCTCAGATTTTTAGGTCCTGTTTATTTGCTTGCCTTTCTGAATGGAAACACTTACATAGGTAAGGAGGACCTCTTACTCTTAGGTTTGCCATGTTGTGTGATAACTACGTTGAAAGATATTGTACACAGCACTGTTAAACATTTTGTGGCACACATATTCAGTGTAGTGTGACCCAAGTGAGAACTTTCTCTTTTTTAAGGTTGTCCTAAAGAGAACCTGGCTTACCAGTCAGGTCAACTTACCTTCAGAGAACCTGGCAAGTTCCCTTGATGTTGAGCCATTAATCATTTTCCAAGGACAGACTGGCCACTGTTTTCTCTCTTCTTATTCCTGCTACTCTGTCCCTCAGAAAAGGGCCTAAGCGCAGATTATCCCACTAGGAAGTTCCACAAATAATGTATAAGGTAGTTGCTTCAAGCAATTCTCTTTATCAATTCAAGGAGCTTCCACACTGATAAAATCACAGATTCTTGAGTTAGTTCAGCCTTGGTTAAAGCAAGAAACTTAAGAAAATTCATTTTTCCTTAGTCTTTTTTCTTTGCCCTCTTGTACCCCTTTAACAATCTTAACTCCACAATCTAGTGCATTTTAGCAATATTGAGGGATACAAAATGCTGTCTCTCTTAAACTGACAAAATTACTAGTCAAGAGTTCTTTAATAGCTTTAATGAAAGGTGTTTGTTACATTATATTTTTTAAAAACTGACTCATTTACCTAGTTGGCTGTACTTCAATGTTTCTATCATATTCACTATAAAAGCAGCCTAGCATACTAGATAGAAAGCCTGTCTTAAAATGAGGAACTGGATTCAGGTTCTGCCTGTCACAACATGACTTGTGACAATGGAGAGGCAAGGCCCTTAACTTGTCAGTGCCTCCAGGCAATTCCCCAACACTGTTACTTGATGAACAGTTGATGACCTGCATCAGTAGGAGTTTCCTTACTGAGAGGTCCCTAATAACAGATCTTGACTTTGTTCCCAAAACTATTTTCATGCTAAAATTATTTTATTGAAGCAACTTGACAGTATCAAAAAGATTATATTTGCTCAGTTACAAAAATTGACTTTTGTTTGTTGGTTGTGTATTCAGGTAAGGAAAAAGATAAAGATTGGGAATGATCAAAATTTTAATTGAATAATATTGTTTGTTAGGGGAAAAAAAGACATCATTATGGAAAATAACTGCAGCTTTCTTCCTCTCCTCCTTTCTCCCCACCTCTCTTCCCCTCAGCTTTATGTGTATGTATGTGTGTATATATGTATAAAATGTTATGTGACCATATCTGGTGAAAACAGATGGATGCAATATTAGTCATGTCTCATTTAACAATAATTAACTGTCGTCCTTTAGTAGAAAACTGTAAAGATCTTAGTTTTTTTTATTTTAATGCTCATTAGGCCTTGATTATTGCAGTCACTCTGCTGACTTTATTAGGATATTAAGTATTGCTCATTAGGTGTCAAAGGAGCAATGGTACTAAAATCCCTTGGCTTAATTTGTTTTAAATGTGAGCAAAAAAGCCCTGGCTCTAAGGGATTTTAGATTTGGGATGTATAATGGATATACAATGATAATGACCTTTTCATTTCCCCACTTTTTTTTTTTGAGTGAAACTATTCTTATTGGAAGTACTTTTTTCACTGTTAATAAGATCCACATATTGAAATGACACATCTACTGTGAGAATGAGATGACATGTTTACTGTGAGAACATAACTGATAGTTTATCTGAAAAATTTTTATACTCATTTTATTTATAAATATATACACACATGCATGCACCTGTCACACTTTACTACTGTAGAGTTAATGTGAAATTTATTTTTTTTAAGTCATTGCAACAACAATCATTTTCATATAACTAGGAGAAAATCAGTTCCTGGTGAATGAACAAAAGCCACTAAATTTAAAAGCAGGATGCAACTGTAAAGGGTAATGTTAGTGTTTTTTTTTTTTTTTTTTTTTTTTGTTGTTGTTGTTGTTTTAAATAGTGCTACTATTGAAAGGAAAAAAATAAATAAATGTTTATATACTAAGTTGTTTCTGTGATTGAAATGCCATTAAATAGTAAATTGTTTTAAAGCTATTTTAAAATTGCTGGCCAACTGCTTTAAGTGCACTTTCTTTGATTACATGTCCTTTTTTTGTTGTTATTATTTAACTTGAAATTCCTAAAGTTTTTTTTGTGTACTACTAAACGACTTTGACTTCTAGCCAGAATATGTTTATGAAATGGAAAAGCATTTATTAAGTGCTCACTATGTGCCAAGCACTATATTAAACGCTAGGGATACCAACAGAAAAGCACGATGGTCCATGCTTTTCAGAACTTACATTCTAATTAGATAAGACAATACATTCAGGAGGGTTTGTTTTTTTTTTTTCCTGCAAGGCAGAAAGACCCAGAAATGAAGTGGACAGACCTTAGGGAGCAGTCACACACTTAAGTCCTAGTAGTCCACCATCTTTACCGTATTTCTGTCTTGGGATTATTACAAAATATACATGCCAAAGTGGCTTCAATTTTCAAAAACTGGGACATAAGGCTCATGATCAGTTAGTCTTCTCTAAGCACTAAATGGACAAGTTTACTACACACTGTCTTAACTGCCAACATCTCTTTCATTTTATTTGAAAATTTAAAATTTTTCTAATTGTATTTATCACTTGACTAACCATTCCATTTCCTTTTAATGCAATAAATTTCAGTTGGATTGTGTATTCTATACAAACAACCAATGACTAGTGTTTTTGAGTTCACCCTTAAAATTTTTTTTCTAATGTAAACTTTGAGGAATTAAAATGACAAAGTTGGATTTCCTGATAGTTCCAGAATATTCTTCCATGTTAATGTTGTAATGGATGTTCTTAATGATGATGAAGCACAAGTTCTTAAAGTGACTTTTGAATCAAAAATTAAACAGTATTCTGTATAACTTGTAGATTCACATAGTTTTCAGTTTCTTTGAATAAAACTGGTAAACCATGACAGAACAATTAACCAGAATTTAACCAAGGCCTGCTGATCATGCTGGAATTTTATTTATATTAAAGGTAAGGTACCTATCAGTTTGAAGTATTGGGTTATATTAAACCACAGGTGATTTCCATATTGCTTACTCATGAAGGGCACTTTTGTTCAGAACAAGGGTCTTGGGGCAGAAGTAATTATTTTTCCTTAAAATAGTTCTCAGATCTAACAGTAAAATTTAGACAAGATTGCTAATTAAGTTGATAGATTAGGGGAGTGCTTTGGGTTTTGAATATTAGCAAAATAGTAGGGTTAAAACTAATTTTAAAACAAAACTAAGATGTTCTAATTAATTTCTAATGTAGTAAATACCAACTAATATAACTCAAATAAAAACTCTTTGACATCCTCAGTTTTTAAGACTATAAAGGGGATCCTGAGACCAAAAGCTTGAGAACCACTGGACTGACTTAGATAAAGATATATGGATTAAAAAGTTAAAGGGATCAAATATATTAAATAAGAGGGATAATTTAATTTTTGAAATGTTTGATAAGTTGGCATCATAGGGAGAAGACAAAATTTCATAAGATGGGGGAGACTAAGTAATGTCCCATGTTACACAGCTAGTAGAGGCGATACTTGTACCCATCTTTTCCTGACTCCAAGGCCAGTTCTGCTTTTATATCATCACACTGATTTCTAGAATAATAAGATGAAATTTAATATAATAAATGCCATGTTTGAGTTAAAAGGCAAACTAAAAAAAGTTAAGGGCAATAGAAGAAAAAAAAAGTTTCAGTGGCTCATGAGTCGTATTATATGGCAGACAAAAAGCTAAAAAATATGCCCAAAGAACTACCTTCAAAGAAATCAAATGAAAGGGGAATAATTGTGCAATCCCACAAAGAACTTTGCCTAAAAAGGGAAGTGAAAACGTTAGGTTAGAACCATGAAGTTGTGTCCCTTAGGGAGGCAGGACAGAAGCAATGGGTATGTATTGGAATGACTGGCAGGAAATCAGATTTTAGCTTAACATTTGAGGAATGAATTGCCTAAGTAGAAAAGGTGCTTCTTCCTCACTGGAAAGATTTTGTGCCAACACGGCTGTATTTATTATATGACAATTTAGTAAAGATACTGTAAAATGGGCTCATGCTTTGAGTATGGGAATTAAACCATGGCTCCTTCCAAATCAAATTTTTTAAATTTTAATTAAAACAATTTTAGAAAAGACACTTATAAATGTTTTAATAAATCCATTTTATTTACAGAATACATTTTTTTCATGCAGCCCACTGTAAATTGCACTCAAGAATAAACAGAAAAGTGACAATATTTGCCACTTGTTGCTAACATCTTGACTTTTATACAAAGGTACTTTCGTTACTAAAGCTAGTTGGCTGAACCCATAAATTACTATACAATACTCAAAATGGCTCCAAATTTAAAAAAATTTTTTTTAGTCTGCAGTTTAAAGCAGCTTCTGATCCTAGCAGAACTCAAGTTTTATTTTGTAACTAGAATATCAGTGTGCTTTTAAACTTGTTTTACTGACAAGTTTGGAAAATAAGTTCTAAGTAGTCATTGAATGTTAACTAAGACGATTTCTAAAAATACTAGTGTGGAGTTCACATAAAAGTAGTGGTCAATAAATATTGACAAACTGAAATGTTTAGAGTTGTTAGCAACCTACATTCATTAACACCTCAACAAATATACCACATTAAGATTTACAAGTAGTACAAAATTTACAAGAATAAAGGCTTTTAAGTGTTGAGATGTTTCTTATTTAATTCTCCCCAAGACTAGTATAGTCCATTAAAAAAATCTTACTGATGGCATTTGTAGAAACATAAAACGAGTCAAATAATATCGCAAAGAACTTATCTACTTGGAAGATATCTGACAATAATTGGGTTACAGACCCAGATGAATGCTTAAGTTACCTGTAACTACCATTTTCCATTACCCATGAAGGCAAAATATTTGATTGAAGGCAACAATGTTACAATAAATCAATGAGATAATTGAGAGGAGATACAGCCAATACTTTGAGGAAGTTTCTAAAGGCATGGAGTAACTAGCTATTTTCAAAGTGAAAGTGCCACCAGAAAATGTGAAGTGCAGTTCTTTTAAAAAAAAAAAAAAAAAAAAAAAAAAAGGCAAACTTTACCTATATATTGCACTTGAGTATCTCAAAAGATGGGAGAGAAAGTTAACATTTCCATTTTCTAGATGGATAAATGAAGGCAAAATTAGCACTCTAAAGGTCATACCAGATATATAATCTGTGTTCAATATTCCTTAGGAAAGCCAAGCAATTCTAATTTTCTTCATATACATTATTAACTCGAGCTATAGTTTAATTTTTAAAAGTCTGTTCAACTTAGCAATAAGAAATTTTAATTTAACTTTTAAAGCATTACACTTAACCACCAAAACCCTCTTCTCAAGTTATCTTATGTACGTGTTAGAACAAGAGAATCCAAAATACTTCCTTGTTTGATAGAAACACTGAAATTCCATGTCTTAGGTACATAAATGGAAATAATTTAACTTTTGAATTGAGACTCCAAATATTTGCTATTTCTACAATTCTAGAATATAAGCACAATGTCAATACTAGGATTCTAAGAGTATAAAGAACCATAACTAATCAAACTGGACAATTTCATTAGTTGACTTCAGTGGTTCTCAAAAATGTGGTTGGAGGTCCCTGAAAGACTTTTAAGAGATCAAAACTATTTTCATCCTAAGATGTTTTAATTTCTAATATAGGTGTCAACAGATTTAAGACTCTGGGATCCACAATTTTAAAGAGTGTAAATAGGTTCTAAGGCAGACAAAGAAATTTGAGAATCATTGCTTTTACTCCAAAGCTCATGGTTGATTTCAAAATGAAGGTTTGGCAATATACCTATGAAACTGCAATCTTTCATGAATTTAGATCCTCAATTTCTACGAAAACAGTACCATGTACAAATGCTAAAAAGTATGACTCCAAAATGGGGGATTCTGAAGCCCTTTCTTTGCATTAATGCCCAAGGTTTGCATAGCCAGATGAAAATAGCTATTATGTCTGATCTGATAATGAGAACAGTCTCATTGCTAAATCAACCAATTTCCAATGAGAATGACCACAGAGTTAATCAAAGTACTAAATGTATTCCAAGCTTGCCTAAAATCAAGTTTTAGAGCTAAAATTTATAGGAGTTAACATAAAGCTTATTCTAACAAACTCTAAAATCAGAAAGGGACAATGTTGTTCTTCTGAAAACATACAAAACAACCATTTAATAATTGGTATTAAAAAAAAAAATCAACACAACCTTCTCCCCCAATCCCCCCATCCCCCAAACCTTGTTGCAAATTAAAGTCAAATCAAAATGATAATTCTAGTCCACTACTCTAATATTTAACTTTAAAACTCAGCCTATTATTGCCTTGATTAGGCACTTAAACTTGATTTATCTTCCTTTATAAACAATAAGAGTTACTGCAAGAATAATCACTGTAATCACAGATGCCTTCCTCCAGTAATGTTGAATGCTTCCTAGCAAAATAAAGCTAGTAAATAACCTTATTTTCAGCAACATAGATAGGTTTAACACTTTTTGTTGGTGTTAAGTTGGCATATGTGAGACGCTGAATTAATTCTATTAAATAAGCTGTGAGGCCCAATAAATGAGTTATTGGGCAACTATAAATCCCCCTGAGTGTTTTTTTTTTTTTAAGCTTTCATAAAATGTTAATCATGATACACACTTAAGATAACAAAAAGAAAAACAGAACATCTGAACTAAAGAATATACAATTTCCACCATCTAAATATTGCTTGACATTTGACTACACCAGGTTGCCATACCTGCATTCACAAATGTGGAATATAGTCAGGACAAGGTTTGCTGTGTCTGTACTGCATGACAGTCACTGTTGACTGATGCCACCAATACAACATAACTACTGCAAGGATGTGCCATATTTGGTGGCTGGACCCGAGGTAGTTTAGTTGTCCTGTAAGGATAAATAGGTGAAAAATGTACAATTACAAATTCAAGATACTGGAAGAAACATGACCTTTGGCTTTGCAAGGATGGATCAAAAGACTCAACCACTTTAACAGACTACCTAATAAGTCTTAAGAGTTTTTGAAGGGAGATATATAGCTAATTTGAGAAAGGAAAATTTAACTTTAGTCACAGCTTCTTGTTTTAGCTTATAAAAAGGTAAAGAGACTCATATGTAAAAAAAAGCTATGTCATCGAAGTACAAGAAAAATTTGTTCTCATAGTATAATAAACATATACAATTAATTTTTAAATAGGTTTTGCAAAGGAGGCAGTTATGCTACTCTTATACAGCTACATACCTGGAAAATATCTTTCTGGAACTTTGGAAATGTAGAAGAGGAAAGCAACAAGAGCAATCACATACATCACAATTACACGTGGTGCAAACTCCTGTAATGAAAGCACATGGTAATAAAATTCATGCTTCAAATATAACAATTCTCCCTTGAAGCACAAAATATTGCAGTATTACACATGGGGAAACATACTGGATCTTATGAGACAGGTTATCAATTCTGTGACTAACTCAACTCCAAAAATAAATAAATAAATAAATAACTAGAGAGAAGCCAATTCCATACCAGGTATGTGAATACAATGGAAGGGAAAGAAAAGTACCAGATGACAAAGTGTTTAATTCAGAACACAATGACTTGATCACAGAATCTCAAGTCAGAAAGGCTTCAAGAAGGTCAACTAGCAGAGCTAAATGTAGGATTTGCCCCCAAATCCAGGAAAGACATCACTTTTAAAAAGTGATTCTATTGTTTGGTTCTATTGTCTGACCTTTCTAACAAATGACTCTTGAGACTGTCATTACCCAACTGAAGGTTGTCTCTCCGGTGTTGGAAAAACTATATATAGCATCCTTAGCTTGTGGTTTTCCAACTCTTAATCATCCTAGTCATATTCCACTTTGCTCTAATTTCTCAAAGTCCCCCTAAATTTCTGGTGCTCACCCAGAACTCCACTCCAATATGGTCTAAACAATACAGAATTCAAGAAAAATTCCCTCAATCAAATGGTCTATTAATGACCATTAATAAGACCTTACTTGTTTAGGGAAGAGTATGTTATATGGATTTTCTAATATTTTTGGCAATTGCATCACATTTATAAGTTTATGATCATGTGAAAGAGACCTACTTTTTAATACCAATTTCTAAAATCAAGTTAAAGCCGTACTCAGCTTTTTGATTCTATATACCCCACCCAAGTACATGATGGGTTTTATGTTTATTCCATCTACATTCCATTTGATTATTTTAGAACCACTTTCTCATGTGGTACCTTCTTTTCTATATCCATTATATAGTATTTTATCTGAAAAATAAGGAACACAAGTTAAATTTGAGTCAAGGTGATTTGGCAGCTAAAAAAACTCTTGGACAGAACTGTGAGCAACTTGTAAACAGTGTCCAGGACCAGAAAGTGACAGACCTACAGAACCCTGCCATGACTAGTATAAAAGACAGAGTATATAAATTGGTTAACACTCTCTTTGTGGTATAAAATAGACATTTGTAAGAAGAAAAATATGCACAGAACAAACAATGTTCTGGGAATCTTTTATAAAATGACATCAATAATGGAAAATATATGAAAAACCATGAACAGGAAGGTTGAGGGTCTCAAAATCATGCAATATTGATTCAGCTGAAGAAACATGGGATGCTTAATTTGCAAAAGAGAAGCTCTAAGAGGAAAGGGAATAAGTATTTGGCGCTGTCCCAGAACAGAGGTATCTAATTTATTTTGCTTGATTCCAGAGAAAAACTAAAAAATATGGGTAGGAAATGTGGAGGGGCACATTTAGATTTGAGGTAATGAAAAAAGCTTGCTGAATGATCCTAATAAATGTTTAAGTGTCACTGCTAGATACTGCAAATAATGAGAGATATCCAGAAACGAAAGGAGGCTACTATGGAAGACAGTTTATAGCAAAGAACTAGAAATAAGATGTGTGCACAATTATTGTATATGAATGGAATAGGATATTACTGCACTGTAGAAAATGGGATTCTATTTAGAGAAAATTGGCAAGACTTGTATGAACTGAGACAAAGTGAAAAGAGTAGAAAAAGAACGATCTACAATTCTAAGATTGTAAGGGACTTAAGAACTATGATTAATGCAATGTCCAATCAAAATTCCTGGAGTGCTTAATCCTTTCAGCTCTACAATTTCCACCCTGGGTCCTCTGAAGTTCTGATTGGTGGCTCAAATGTAACTTACTATATCAAACTAGCAATGCCTCACTTCATCTTCCTTGCCTATGCATTTGTACCCTCCTTTCTGGTACCATAATCAAACCAATAACTCCACTGTCCCTGAAAAGGATATGTTAATTTATTCAACATTCCTGTAACTTTCCAAACTAAAAATCTTCTTCCCTGACTACCACTCCTATAAAAGTCTTCAACATTAGAATTTAAGTTTCTTTTAGACAAGGTGTCTGTATTCGTACCCTTTTAGCAAAACACATAAGTGCTTAACAAATGCTTCTTTGTGTTTCCTTCTTGTCATATATTACTCCTATTCCCTTGACTCAGAGTAGGTAGCATGGTAATGGAAAGAGTCCTGGCTCTGGAGTCAAGAGGCCCTGGAGTTAAATCTCACCTCTCCTGTTTACTTCCTACATAATTTGCTCACTGTAAAAAGAAGGGACTGGGCACAAATGATCTCTGATGTCCCCTACAGCTCTCAATGATTGCAATAACTAAATTCACTCTCCTTTATGTATTACAGTTCTGTGTCCCATTTTACAAATCAGTGATTGGGAGCAGCAAAGTTTACTTGACATCCAAATAAATACTATTTTTAAGTCTATTTCCTGTTTTCTCCTGTGTATCAGCTCTCTTCTCTGCCATGGTAGTTCATTCTGTCACACCTGTTATTTTCTATAATATCTGGTTTGAAAATTTTTACTAAACATTGTTTTCTCTACTTGATAAAACCTATCTCTTATGTTTTCTGTTGGCCATAGTTCTCATTACTCTGGAAAAGCCTTAGACCTGTTGTACAATTGTAATGACACTTTCTTTCCTCACACTGTTTTATTTAATAATCACATGATACTTAACTAATTTTGATCACTACTCTGTCATTCTCAAGGACCTCAGTCTGTAATTGTAAAAAAGGGGATAAAAATATTTTGTATTACCTACTTTTTCAGTGTTGTTATAAAGAATGTACTTTATAAACCAGTACCTTCTATTTTGTTTAGATATGCAGCTATTGCTGTTAGTTTAATGACATATTGTATTTTACATTGTAATCAAATAAATTGCTCAGCCACAATGAAGAACTAAAGATTGAATGTCCTGTACTACTGAATGCTTTTTGAAGTTAGTATGTGGCATATAGAATTATTTCACTCCATCCTGAAGTCATGGTAAAATTATTTGTTGCAATTCAAAGTTTAAGTGGAAATTAACTTGATAGCTCTCTCTGCATTTTTATGTGTAGAGGTGAAGTGGAATCAGATTTCCAATAAGATAGAAGCACCTTGAAAACAGGGATATTTCATTTTTGTCTGTGTCCCAGCACCTCTAGACTTGTGTCAGGCACATAGCAGGTGCTTAATACATATTTGCTGGCTGCCTCCTAAACTTGCGAAATGATCCTATCAAATATTAAGTGTCATTGCTAGGCACTGCAATTCAATTCAAACATTTCTAAAATTAAATTTGTATAGAATAAGGTAATAAGTTTAACTTTATTGTCCTGCTTCCCAAAAAAAAAACAGTAAAAAAAAAAAGTTTATTATGAATAGCAAAAATATCTGTTAACATTTTGGTTTGTTTTCTCCTGCTCACTGACCACCTCTTATTTAAAATCAGTCAATTGTCATCCCACTCTTGTTTTTAATCATTTAATGAAAATAGTTGTAAACAGTGAAAAAGATTTTATATAATTTTTTTTTCAGCTGCCAAAATAAAAGTGGGAAAGAAGGAAAGGGACTTAGTCATTTCTACTCCAGTAAAACAAAGGTCTGCTTTCTTTATTCACAAAATAACACAGATGATTTATAGATGTAAACATGTAGTCACTTGATGGCATTGTCCTTACTAGTATTCTCTTACTGTGTTGAAATACTTGCCCAAACAGATGATAGCAGAACAGAATAAAAAATGCTTTGGTCACAAAACACATACCTGTACAATAGGTGCACCGACACCTCCATTGAGCCAGACCCAATGAATAGTAGGAATCACTCCATACCCAGACACTGAACAAAAGATAATGGAACGAAGTCTGTGCCACTGCTGAGTGAGGTAATTGGGGTGAATCTGAGCAAAGAAGACGGTGAGGATCATAGCAAGCACCATAATCAGATAGACTTGACGCCAATACTAGAAGGGGAAGGAAAAATAAATCAATTTTTATTAGTTAATTACAAGAAAATTATAACTTTTGAATTTAAAATCTAAATTATTTTTAGAATTTCATTTCTTCATATTAAAAGCTATTTCCTATTAGCTTTTGAATTCTTAGAAAGACATATGAAAATTATATATTTTTCATATATACACATAACAAACCATTTCAGAGCTGAAAAGCAGACCTGTAAGTTATTATAGATGCCTTTTCAATTGCTCTTTTTTGTTAGTACTACGAGATTTTTCTCATGCTTGTTTATATTTTCCCTTGAGATATCATGTCTCTCACCTAAAGCAGTGGTATCAAACAAATAGAAATAAGGGCTATCAAATCATAAATATGAAGCTTTGTGGGCCCCATAATGCTTAAGAAAATGATAAATCAACATTGTTTTTTACTGTACTTTTATTTATTTTGCTAAATACTTCCCAATTACATTTTAATTTAGTTTGAGCTGCACTCAGGAGAGTTGTCACTGTGTTTGACACTTCTGAGGTAAAGCATAGATTTCTTCTGCAGATATGTAGTCAGATCTAACCATTTTATTTTCTTTGGAAGCATGTTTCAAGTGACTGATCCTCTTTTACTCAACATGTACCTTCTCCCATTGATGATTAACTCAGGTGTGTAGGCCACATCATTTTGACTATTTTAAGCTACTTTGAGATATTAAGTTTAAGCTACTTTTGAATGTTACTCCATTCCCTTCTCCGATTTCTGGTGGGAACAACATAGTCTTGTAGTATTCTATTTTATTTTCCTTAAAATTTGCAAAGATTTCTGTTGTACTTTTGCAGATTTTTTTTTATTGGAACTTTAAAATTTAACCACTATGTCTTAAAAGTGAAGCACACAATTATTTTCCACGGTGCTTAGTTTTCTGTATTTGGAAGTTCTAGGTACATTTCTTTTATTATGGTGTTCAGATTTTTTGATCTACCATGTTCTTCTGGGAGATCTGTAACCCATGTTTCCTTTCTGAATTTTGTCCTTGACATGGGCAAGTTTTGCTGATACAGAGATGAGTTCTTTAAATGGTTTGGTTTTTAACCTCTTTGGCATAGTGGTGTTTTCAATCTGCTGTTCTCTCTCTTCATGTCTCTGGGTGAGATTTGCTACCACAGATTCAAGTTTTCTATTTTGCCAATTCCTTCTGCTCTGCAGGTCATCTATTGTTAAATTCTCCTCTCACGCTTCTGATTTCTCTCTTCAGCCATTCTGGAACACCCTGCTCTAATTTCATGCTCTCTAGAAACCCACAGTATGGATGTGGCTTCAGATGTAAGTCTATCCAGAGGGGAAAAGCATGAGGCAAGGAAAACAGAAGAAGCTGCTTAGAGTACAAAGAGCAAAGAGACTTAACAATAACATCCCACAGCTCAAGATCTAATCTAAGATGAAAATTCTCAGAAGAGTTTGGAGATTTTGTTAAGAAACAAAGGAAAAAAAAAAAAAAACTATTGTCCATAGATGAGCAGGAGATAATTCATCTTGTTAGAAGAATACAACAGAGAAAAAGTATTGAACTCTTGTGCAATCTGGAAGAAGGTCTCCAAAATGCTATGCCATGGCTGTCTTATTTACTACTTTTATCTACAATCTGGATAAAATTGCAAAAGGCATATTTATTAAGTCTGTGGATAATACTGAGCTGGTAGGAATTAGATAACAGAGCAAGGATTCAAAAAGATCCTCATAGGCACCAGACTGCATCTAACTTAGATAACTATCGTGATAAATGTGAAGTTCTAGACAAGTTAAAAACAAATCTGTTATACTATAAATTCAGAACAGGGAATTTAATATCAATTTAAGTAAAACCAATCAATGTTTTTTTCTTTGTATATATGTACACACACACACACACACACACACACACACACACACACAATTATCCCATTCTCTAAAGGAACATAAGAAACAGACCTAAGGAAAGAAAAATTCTTATTTCTTGCTTTTTTTATTAGCATGTGTGTACCCACTCTCGAGTTTTCTTTTTACCAACACTATGGTGTTCTTGTCTGCTTTATTGGCCTATAGAAGTTTACTTTCATTTGTGGAGAAGGGATAGCTAATAAGATAAACGAATGGAGATTTAAAAAAAAAAAATCTTTCTAAATGCAGCTTTGAGGAAGTGCCAATAAATACAAGAAAAGGCATGAAGAAAAAGGAAGCTGGAATATTGAAGACAAATTTTGTCTTACTTCAATTGTGCTGAGGCCTGGCCCCATTTACTTTCAATTATACCTAAACAATTGAGAGTAATGCTTTGGTCCTCAAAGAAATTAAAAAAAAAAAAATGATGATAAGCATACTTTAAGCTGACAATGATATGGGATTAGAGAGAAGAGGAAATTTCTGATTTAAAGATATGGTCTTCTGTATATCTAACAAATAATGAAACCATGTGACTAATATTCAAAGGAAATTAAGCATTAACAGTTGAGAGTACTTTGAATACTTTATATATCATGTGCCATGTACTTGCTATTTCCCAATTTAATTGTCCACTTTTTTCTCTGTATCACCAATGCCTGGTACGTGGCAAAATCTTCATAAACAGGAGTAAAAGTACTGAAGGTACATTATCAAACACTGTAGATACACTACTGACTACTGTACAATAACTAATTGTCTACATCAGGGGTCCTCAAACTATGGCCCGCGGGCCAGATGCAGCAGCTCAGGATGTTTATCCCCCTCACCCAAGGCTATGACGTTTGTTTATTTAAAGGTCCACAAAACAAAGTTTTTTTTTTTTTTTAACTATATACCAGCCCTCCAACAGTCTGAGAGACAGTGAACTGGCCCCCTATTTAAAAAGTTTGAGGACCCCTGGTCTATATTCTATGGCACACAATTTTTCCTCACTAAAAGAACAGAAAATTGGTTTAAAAAAAAGGTTGACTAAGATTCTAGAACTCAATTCCCACCTCAGAAATCACTTTTATAAATAAACATTCTACTTCCATACAAAACACTTTCTATTCTCCACTGGAGAAATATACAATACTTATAAGTTTTTAGTCCTAGGAACTGAAACATCAATATGAAAGACTAAAAGATCAATAAGAAATGTTTAAATTACTTACATTATTACAATAAAATGCATAAAATACTCCTGACACGTAACAACCCAGTATTCCAACAGAGATTCCTGCATAATCTAATGCCATCCATCGTCGACAGGTTTTTTCTGAGCGATGGCAGGAGAAAAGATGATAGCCCACAGAACAAAGCATACAAACCTTCAAAAAACAAATCAAAAAACTCCTTAGTGACATTTAAAAGAAAAATTTTAATCCAAAATCAAGGCAAAGATTACTGAATCTAATTCCTGAAAGTTAATAAACTTATCAATCTAAAAATGTCATCCTTTATTATCTAAAATTTAACTAGTTATCAAGACTACATATGATCATATTAAATTAAAATGATTAAGAACAGTAATGTTGCAACAGTACATTCATTAACTATATTTCTGAAAAAATTATCACATCTTTTAAAAAATCAACTAAGTTTCATGATAAAGTCACAAGCTAAATATGGCTTTTTTTTTGATTGCAGGATAAAACAGCATTATTTAACATATGTTAGCTTATGGCTTCCAATTGACAAAACAATGCATCTGATCTGATTATGTCAATGGGCTCCACAATTGACACAATAGGGAAAGAGCAAAATGGAAAGACTGAAAGCTAGGTACAATGACTAATTCTAGTTCCAGTTTTGATGCTAAGTGTATGAATTTATCTAAGTAGACCTGAGTTTTAGTTTTCTTATCTATAAAGTTAATGGTTTGGAGGAACCACTCTCTAGGACCTTCTAAATCTGTGGCTCTATGGAACTGATTAAATCAAGTTGGTTGTTTTGTTGTCTGACTTTTTCTACATAAATATCAAAATTAATTAACTTAAAATATATAGAATATTTAATTTTTGATATATTTTCCAACCTTTGTCTACTAAGGATTATTATATTTTACCCTGTAAGATGGATATGCCCTTAAAAAAGTCTATTGACAAACTTTGTGGAAATTGATTTGTTTTTCATTAATTCTGATTACAAAATTGCACTTAGATTCTAAAAGGAGGAGGAAAATTTGGCACTAAGAATAATAACTTTAAAGGAAAAATAACTTTCCAATAAACCTAAAGGAAATATACATTTCAAAGAAACTTTAAAATATTACATCAGAAACTATTTTTTCCTTGAGATTAGTTGATAGGAAAAGAAGGTATATTCTGTGTGTTTCTTAGTTTTGCAGATCTCAAAAAAATATATCTCTATTCAAAGAGAGGATTGATCCTGCCTTTCACATCTTCAAGTGCACTCTCCCCAACAAGAACATGCTTATTATTAGTAAGATAATAAAGCGAATGAGATGACTATTGGAACTTTTGTTTGATCAGTTTCTTATTTTCTTTCAATTAGATAATGTAGAGAGAAATATTAAAAAGGCCATGGGGGAATCAGTGGTTTCTGTGTGTACACACACACACACACACAAATTTAAATTCACTGCTGAGTGAGAAGACTGGATTGGTAAGGGACCAACAGATTGGATTTAAGAGGAAGTAATGGCTCATTAGACTTGAATCAAACGCTGACTTTGCACAAAACAACCACAACTAAGGGAAGCCTATGTGATTTGTAAATCTGTGGAATTTCATTTTCAGGCAAGGGAATATGTATGCATACATACATACATACACACACACATCTACATATATAATTTTAACTAGAAATGGTAAAATATGATTTCCTAATAGATTTTTTCCTTTAGATGTAACATCTCAGTATGCTTACAGTATTATTATATTGTTTTTATTATCCTCAGGGTTAAATGTTTCTTCTTTAAGGAAAAATTCCAATTTTGTAATGAAAAAAAGGGGAAGGGGAATCAGTTTAAAGATTTGTTAGAGATAAATTTTAAAGACTAAATCCATTCCACAGAATGAACTGAATAAAAAAAACCAAAAAACTTTTTTGGATTACATACTCTCCATATGGAGATTATAAGACTGATTATAGTAAAATTTTAAATCTAAGATTTACTATCTGGAATGATGATGATGATGATTAACATTTACATATTATTTATTATAAGGGATAGCTAGGTGATATAGTAGATAAGAGTACTGGGCCAGGAATACCTGAGGTTCAGATCCACCTTCAGACACTTACTAGTTGTGTGACCCTGGATAAATCAGTTAATCCTATTTCCTCATTTGTCAAATAAGCTGGAGAAGGAAATGGCAAACTACTCCAACATCTTTGCCAAGAAAATCACAACTGGGATCACAAAGAATCAAAACAGGACTGAACAATAACAGAACTTACTATCAGGCACTGTGCTAAGTAAGCACTCTATACATATTATCCCTTGAACCTCACAACAATCCAAGATATTAATACTGTTAACAACCCTATTTTACAGTTTGCCCAGGGACAAGTGACTTGCCCAGGATTACATAGTAAATATTTGAAGCCAGATCTTCCTGACTCCAGGCCAGCACTCCCTCCATACTTACTAAGAACCTGATATTTCTTTTTCTTTTCCTTTTATTGTCTAGCCGCAGTTTACAAATTCTTCTCTCAAGAATAATTCAGGGACTATATACTAAGTAAATATAATTAGGAAAATGAACCTGGCTCAAAGGGAAAAACAAAAATTATTTCAAAGTCAAACAAATGATTACCTACTACTTGGGATTACTGAAACTAGTGCTGTTGGCCCTTAACATAGAAAATAATGGGTTTATATATGTTTCTTTCTTCTGTTAGCATTTTCACAGAGTCCCTGTAGTTTTTATAAATATAATTTGCATTTTAAGTTTGGGACAGTATCAGGCCTAGAGTCAGAAAGATTTATCTTCCTGAGTTCAAATCGTATCTTAAACACTTAATAGCTGTGTAACCCAGACATGTCACTTAACCCTATTTGCCGCAGTTTCTTCACCTGTAAAATGACTTGGAGTAGGAAATGGCAAATCACTCTAGTATCTTTGCCAAGAAAACCATGAATGGTGACATGAAGAAATGGACGTGATTGCAAGAGTTGAACAACATGTTAGATTTGATAGAAAATCTATAAATGGCATATAGGGATAGATTAATGTTTATTCAGCATATTTCAGCCAAAGAATTCTCAAATAAAATTGTTATTTTCCACTGTTACAGAATCAGAAATATGATAGAATTATAGGACAAAGTAATAAAGTTAATTTCATAAATTTCATAAACCATAAGTGAAAGTCATTTCTTTGGAAAACGTGTTTAGAAATTGTTTAAAATTATGAAATTAGGTTTCCAATGCAATTTTTATCATACCATCAACATATTATTAAAATTTAGAAACCATATCAACATTTATTGAAAATTCTATAAGATTTAAAATGGACAATGAAATAACACAAAAGGTCATTCATAGAAATAAAACTAATTTTAAAATGCTTTATAAATATAAATGAAATAGACTGAAAACTAAAGCAAAATCCTAACCATCTTAAGTTAGATCAGAGTTTAAACAGACCCTAAGAAGTCAGAAATAAATATAAAAAAGGCAGATAAATCAGATATGCACAATATGTTGAAAAGTAGGAAAAATAGAAATAGTAGAAGCAACTGATACAAGACAATAAAGGGGAAAAACAAGTTTATATTAATTTATTGGACATTGTACTATTGTCTGATAAAACTGATTACAAAATACAAACCATTGAGAATTATTCATTAAATGTTGACTTATGTACCAAACACTGTGCTAAATTCTGGGGTTACAAAGAAAAAGCAAAAACAGCCATTGTTCTCATTTAGATATTTACAATGATATTAAATATCTGATATTGGCTTTTTTTTAAGTGGGGAAAGAAATTTTGTCTGTGAAACTGCAGTTTCTTAATCCTGGAAACAACCTGGATTTCAAATGTCCAAAAGGAAATAATGAGTTTTTTATAAGAAGATTAATAATGAGTAAAGCATGAATTATTTAATTTGACCTACTTATTTCTGTGCTCTTTTAAGCAAACAGTATGGCTGAGGCAACCCAATATCACCTGCTAAAATAGGCCTGTTCAAAATTCCTTCACTATTCATCCTCCAGTATTGCTTAGAAAATTACTTACCTGAAAGCAGAAAAGACAAATAGAACAAATTACAAAATCTTCTCTTGAAGCTCTGGCTGAAGGTAATACCGAAGTCATGTCATATATGCCCAGAGTGAAGAAGAGGAAGAAGCCCAGCAGATGACTCCATATGTTTACCGTCTCATTGGATAAAATAAACAAACTGAAAAACAAGCATGCAAATAATTATTTCAGATCCCAATTGTCTGACACTGTCAGCATTCAAATGTTAAGGAGAAGTTTTTGGTTATTAACCATATGCTTTTAAAATATTTGCAAGCTGAGTGAAGTTATCTTAGCAAGTTCACTTTCATACAAAGGTTAGAAACAGTATGGCAGAATAGAAAGGATGCTGTATTTAGAATCAAGACCTGGGTTCAAACTCCAGTTCTCTAATTTACTTGGTGACTTAGGCAAACCTCTTAGCCTTTCTAGATCTGAGTTTCTTCATCTGTAAATGAATGAGTTCAAAGATATTCTCTAAGATCCTATTTGCGGTCCCATTAAATCTGACTCTTTACTAAAACTTGTTGATTTTTAGACCAACTCTACTCAGTTATATGTTCAAATCCAGATAGCATATTTGACTTGAGAAAAGCAGCCAATGAGTTGGAAAATATTTGAGAGATCTGTCCAGCCTGATAAATTTGATCATTTGACTTTGAAAACTAAGAGATGATTAGCTTATACTTGTCTAAACAAGTTTATTGAGCTAGGTCAGGTAAGACATAATTTAATATTTCATAGACCCACAGGTATGCAGAATTGGAAGGGTCCCAAGACTCATACCCCCTCCCACCACTGTTTTTTTTTTTTTTTTTTTACAGATGAAGAAAATTGGGGCTAGAACTCAGTCAGGAAAACTAGCTTCTATCTAGGGTGTGCTACATATTACTTGTGTGATTTAGGGAAAAATACTCTGGACCCGTTTTCTCATTTATAAAATAAGGATAAGACTAGATAAGACTAAGATCCCTTCTCCCTCTAAAACCTATTAACAAATAAATCATCAGGCATTTATGAAATAGCTCTTATGTGACAGAGTCTGAGGATACAAATACAAAAATGAGACAATCCCTATCTTCCAGGAGTTTATATTCCACTGGGGAAATATAATAACGTCATTACAAAGTAGCATACCTGGGAGAATCCAGAATAACTTCTGGAAGTGGAACTTGAGGGAAGCTAGGGATTTCAAGAGGCAGAGGGAGAGAACTTTCCAAATCTAGGAGAGAGGCAATCTATGCAAAGGCAGAAGGAACAGATGATATGTCTCATAGAGGGAAGAGTCAATAATCCATTTGGTTACGTTACAGTGTGACATTAGGAGTGATGGGTAATCAGCTGGCAAAGATAAGTCGGAGCCAGATTTTAATGCTCTAAAGAAAGGAGTGATATGATCAACCACTGTCCTGTACAGTTTGAAAAACTGTGTAGTTAACTAAATGGAAGCAGGATGGTGGAAGATCAATTAGGAATCTATTGCAATAGCATACACAAGGAGTGATAAGAACCTCATCGATGGGTGTTGTGATGTGAATGAGAGACATCAAGAGATATCCAAGTGGAACAGGATTTGGTAAATAACTTAGGGCATGTGTGAGAACGGGCCTTGAAAGGAACTAGATTTTCCAAGAAGTGAAAAGGAAATGCACTTTAAAAGCATCAGAAATGCAAATGCAAAGCAGTGAACAGGAAAGGGATAGAAAGAAGGTGAAAGGGAAAGAGAGGGGATAGGAAAAGGAGAAGGCGGAGAGACAGATGATGAAGGATGGTCAAAGATGATAGCAGAACAAGGGAAACTAGTTAATATCTCACTTCTATATCATCAACCACTGGTGCTGTTAAGCCAAGAAGTTATGGAACAAAAGTGGGTGGTTTGAATTATTTTTGTTCTCAGGTGGGCTGATTTGGGATCAGCTGTGGACCATTTGCAGAAGGGGATACAAATACTCCAAGTAATTTGCTTGTTAGCAGCTTTTAATGTCATGCCTTGGGTTTAACATTCCAGTTGATATTTGTCCTTCATTCTTGAAGAGCACCATGACATCAGGGAGGTAATACCATAACATGCAAGTGGACTTAAGTGAGGAATACCTGGGCAAAGTCACAGGCTTCACTTTCTCCTTCAGAGCCATCTGGGTCTAGTGGCCAAACAGATCAGGATGACTGGAGATGGTCCTGGATACAATAGAAGACCTTGGCCTTTTTGAAAGCTAAGGTGTTTAACAGGTCTCAGTTTGACTGAGGCCACACCCATTCAGGGATGAAGGTTAGGTGGCAATTGAGGCAAAGAATCTCCTTTTTCCAGATGGCTCTGGAGGGGAACGTGAGGGAAGGAGAGAGAGCAAAGAGAGATGGGGAAGACAGAGGGAGTAGGACAGAGGTAAGGGGGTAGGGAGAAGAGCATCTAGATCAAGGGTTTCTTCATTTTTGTGTTATCATAGACTTTTTAGTCAGGCTGATAAAACCTATAGACCCCTTCTCAGAATAATGTTTTTAAGGGATAAGTAAAATCCATAGAATTATAAATGAAGCCAATCTACAACCTAGAGTATACCCACAATAACGGGGAGGAACAATTATGAGATTCCTACAACTCAGTCTCATAAGAAACAATGCCATGAAAATTCAGGGAGAAAAAAATGGTGAAAAAAAGGTATTCAATAGTAACCCATTTACTCTTTTAAAATGTTCAGACATTGGTTTAAATGTGAATGGTCAAGGCAACTAGTGTAATAGAAAGTGTGCTTGACTGGAAATCTGGAAATCTGGGATGTAGCATGCCACTCTGACTCTTCTAGGAGCAAACTTAAAGAGGCCTTGGATAATCTTTCTTTAGTTTCACTTGAAGGGATCTTCTTTGAGATTTCATCAAGTTTCTGACTCTCATCCTATGAAACTGAAGCATGTTAGTCATGTTATTAGATATGAATTTCAGTTTTAGGCTAAAGACAGACTTTCAAGTAGTTTAAGCCCCGTTAAAAGTTGTTACAACCTTACAAAAATGTGCTTGAAAAGAGTGCAGCCTGATAAGTATGTGCTTTTTGGCTCCACCCTCAGTCTCTATAGATATCAGTTTCCTAGTTTGTAAAATGAAGGGGTTAGATTAGGAAAATCCCTTCCAACTTTAAGTCTATGATTTCTTGTGATAGTTCTTCCCAATTTTCAGAACATAATGTATTAACCACATTGTTAGGGGAAACATTTTTATTTGCAAACAAAGAAGAAGCAAGGAGATAAATTCCAGCACTCAAAAGCTCTTTTTAAGAGCAAGACAACTAGATCGAGAGAGAAACCGAATCTGAAAAGGATCAAGACAGGAAAAGCAAGAGGAACTAAAGCTGGAAGAACAGTACAAATTTAGAATGACTACATCCCACTACGTTCAAAATCCCTACTGAGAAACTCGTAAAAACAGTCAAGAGGGCTAGTGACACAGTGAGAAAGAGCCAATGGCTTGCCTATCTTATTCCCAAGAGATAATCACTTGCCAAAAAAAGTGTAGATCCTGTGAAGAACAGTACTTTTGTTTTCTTTTTCTTGCTAATGCGTGGCACAGCAATACAATCAGGAAGATTTAAATCCAGCCTTAGACATTAGCTGCGTGATCCTGAGAGGCTGAAATCACTGAATCCACCCACTTCAGTTTCCTCAATCTGTAAAATGGGAATAATAGCAGCATCTACCTATTTAGGCTGTCGAAGGGCTCAAATTAGATCTTGTAAGAGGCTGTGTAAAGCCTTATGCAAGTGCTACTTTATTTTATATTATTATTCCAGGTTACGGTCTGGAAATAGGAAGTATTGCCTGAGGTACGCTCGGATTTATTCCACGAGAGCAGGAGCAGGGTATTTGCCTTTCTTAGCATCCTCAGCGCTGAGTCTGGCACATAAGTGGCCCTTAATAAATGCTCGTCCCGAGTTAAAGCAGTGCCCTATGGGACATCGGAGCTGGGGGACTTCACATATATACCCGACCCCTTCGGAAACGGCCGGAACCCGAGGGGTACGTTTTCGGATGCCGGGAGGAGCTCAGGTGGGTCTCACCCTCCCCCCCAGGTGGAGCAGGGGAGAGCTGGGTGAGTCCCCCTCCTCCCACCCCGCCAGTACTCCGGCACGGGGTTCTCCCCGGGTTCAGGGGGCGGGGCCAAATCGATGCCCTTCCCTCTCCCACCCGCCGGAGCAGGGGCCAGGGTCAACCCGTTAAAGGGGAGGGGGACTCGGAGAGGCGCCGCGCGGCTGTTGGGGGGCGGGGCGCCTACCTCTTGAGGCAGAGGCGCGAGGGCAGGTAGGCCCGGTAGCCGTCCGTGATGTAGGGGTTGTCCTTGAGGGACACGGGGATCTGCTCGTAGGTGTAGAGGCGGATGCCGCGCGGCACCAACACAGGCCAGTACTGGTAGCTTCCCAGCTCAATGTAGTGCGCGTTCTTCAGCAGCTTTGGGTGCATCGTGGCCGCCGCCAGCGCCGCCCCTTCCTCGGACCGAGGGCGGACGGGCCCGGCGCCGGCTCCAAGCGAGCGGCGGCCCGAGGCAGCGGGGGCGGCGACGCGGCGGCCGGAGACCCTCCCCGTTCCTCGGCGCAGTCTCCGACGCCTAGTCTGCGCAGACGTGTCGGCGCTGACGTCAGCACGCTGGCTTAGATGCCCGCCCGGCGCCATCGCCATTGCCATCGCCGCCCACCGGGCAGCTTGCTACCTTCCCAAGTCGGTCGGGGAGAAGAGCGGAGCGGGTGCGCGCGCACGGCACGCGGGAGCGCGCCTGGAGCCTATGGCGCACGCGCGCTTTCCTTCTCCCCGACTATCTTCTGGCTCTCTCGGTCAGAAGTGATCCCGGAAGAGAGGGTTAAAATGAAGAGAATTTGACTGATGGAAGTTCCCTGTCGTGAAATCCAATCACTCTATCACTTAATATTTATGTGCCTGGACCTCAGGGCCAAGCTCTCCTAGTAGGTTTAAAAAAAAAGGAGGCAAAAGACAGTTCCTGCCCTCGAGGAGCTTACAATCTAACGGAGGAGACCTCACGCAAATACATAACAAGCTATCTGTATGATTAAAAAAAAACCCTCATCACAGAGCCCTGAATATACACAGTAATCCTAGGAGAGGAGGAGGCACACTCTTTACTCCACACTGACACTTTTGAATCCTTTGTCATCTTTCCAAACTTCAATTCTGTGTTTTTCAAACCCATCAGTGCATTTCCACACCTTTACTTAGTTGCTATTAAACTCAGCCAGAGGAAGTCAGATAATCATACTCTTATAGTAGCGTAACATTTAAATTAGCATAATGGGGAGTTGATCCAGGGAGTCCTAATCAACTCCCTAATCAACTTTATTAGATTACAGGGGGTGGATTTTGCTGCAGGAATCTGAAGGGCACTTCTCAGAGAAGTATATTTGCCCAGAGACACCTTGCTGATTTGCATTTTAGTAACTGGATCAAAGTGGATGGATTCTAGTTGGAAAGGTTGCCTCTTCTGTGGTATTACATAAAAATACAATTTAAAAGTAAGTTGTGAAATAGCTTCACCCCTCTTTTCATGCTTTCTCTTCTTAGGATTTCCAGACTTGAATATAACAAGTACTAAGCAAGTAGGATCCTATGATAGATAATTAAGTTCTAAACAAGCAGTAACCTCTGATAAAGTTTGCTGAATTTGTGGAATTGTATTTGGGAGCAATGATGATTTGCTCTGTATGTGTAAGAGCTGTGCAATGCTGACTGTGTTACCTATTTAGATTTTTTGGACTAAGCTAAAGAGATTCTTGCTCAATTGCTACCTTGCCTTAATCACTAAATGGGTACAGCCTCAGTCAAACCCAGACATATTGAACATAGCGTAAAAGGGCCAAGGTCTCCTATTTCATTTATCATTTTCAGCCATCTTGATTTATATCTTGCCACCGGACCCAGATGGCTCTGGAGGGGAAAGTGAGGCAGATGACATCGAGCAGACCTCCTGCACTCAAATCCAATTCACTTGCATGGCATCATCTTGCTGATGTCATGGTCCTCTTAGAATAAAGAACAAACAATAAGCAAGTGAACAATATACTTAAGCTTCTCCAAAACCCCCGAGAATTGTTTTATGTTAAGGATATGTATAATTTGCTGAGGATAGGAAATATTTCAAAGGGGTAAGAGGAAAGGATAAGAAGAAATGGATTTCCATTGTTCTCCTATATGACTAAGGTTTTAGTACTGTTTTTGATTGCCTAAGGAACTGGAAGGAGTCAGATCTGAATGTGCCCATTCCAGTAGTAATCTCTCTTACTTGCAGGGGTCCTCGAACTTTTTAAATAGGAGGCCAGTTCACTGTCCCTCAGACCATTGGAGGGCTGGATTATAGTAAAAACAAAAACTTTGTTTTGTGGGCCTTTAAATAAAGAAACTTCATAGCCCTGGGTGAGGGAGATAAACTTCCTCAGCTGCTGCATCTGGACTGCAGGCCGTAGTTTGAGGACCCCTGCTAGTGAGTGAGGAAGATTGCTGTGAGCCACTAGTTGAAGAGAAGGGTAACAAATGCCTTCTCGTCTGTCATTTGTTTGTGAATTGTTTGTTTTTGTCTCTTTTATATAGATTCTTTTCTGGCCTTAGGTGAATGAATAGTCATACTTGATCAGATTATACTCTTGTGAACTTCAAAAGATCTGAAGACAAAAATTAGGGTCTCTTTACAATCCAGAGTTGGTGGCAGAGACCCCTTGATCTGTTAGCTGTGATAGTCAAGTGCCAGCATAGCAGATGAGCAGTTTGTTTGATCTAGTCCACCATAACATTGACCAATCAGCTAAGACATCCTGTTCTGAAAGAGCAAGGGCATGACTCAATTCATTATAGCAACATTTTCTTGAAATGAATGGACTTCCAGGATCAGATGTTGCAAACCTTTATATTCCCTACAAATCAAATCCCACTGCTATGATACTTTAAGTTTGTACTTACTTGTACTCTCCATGGACTCTATGTATATAGTGGGGATTATGGAGGTGCAAGTAATGTACTCTTGGATTGGGAGAAATTAATTTCTGTTCTTGCGCTACCTTCTCAGTAAATCCTTTTGTAAAAGCTAATTTATATCAACTAGTTGATTGATTTGAAAGGACAGTTAGAGCACTGGCCCTGGAATTAAGAGGACCTGAGTTCAAAGCTGTCCTCAGCCACTTGACACTTACCAGTTGTGTGACTTGGGGAAGTCACTTATTCCTGATTTTCTTGGGGGGTGAGGTGGGCAAGATTGATATGGGGAAAGAAGACAAGCTGGAAGAGGACTCATGAGCCATTATTAAAAGAATCCCCCCCAGTGTTTGCCTTTAGAATTCTGAAGGTGAGGTGACACTAGAAAGAGGGAGAAACAGTTAATAGTAGTTCTGTAGAATTGACCTATTAGGACAGAGTAGATTGAAAGAATGAATCCAGAGGATGTGTTATATCTCACAGTGTATTTCTAAGAGGAAAGAAAGAAAAGTTATGTCATTTAAGATTTTGCCAGCTATCGATAATAAGTACAATGATTATTTCAGGCGGTACAGTTTCAAGATGAATGGGGAGTATTGGTTAGCAACCCTAAACAGACTTTATTCTTATTAGGTGATTGTGTAGAAGTTGGGAGCCTGGTTTCCTATATTTGGGGAAATCTAAACACCAGTATCTTTACCAAGAAAATTCCAAATGAAGTCACAAAAAAGTCAGATGCTATAACTTTAGAAGAGTAAATACCTAAAGTATTACCCCTATAAATACCCCTATAAACTGAGAGATGGTAGTTGCTCTTCTCTGTATGTGGCGTATTTGTATATAACCAGTGAGGTAATTAGTTTTGTTTGTTTGATTGTATGTTTGTTACAAGGAATTTGTTTTTCATCTCTCCTTTACCCTTTCTCTCTCCCTAACTCTGCCTCCTTGTGTCCTTCCCTCCCTCCTTCTTTCTAATAGGCCTGGGAGGGAGAGAAAACTATTCTTGTTCAGTGGTATTCAACTCTTTGTAACCTCATTTGGGCTTTTCTTAGTAAAAATATTGTAATTGAAGAGGGGACCCTGAAACTCTGAAAATCCTTAAAGGAGAAAATCCCCTTCAACTCTGCCTCAGTGAAGGACGATGCCCCCAAGGGACAAACAGTTTCACCCTTGTTATCTGGGTGGGGTGGGCTGGGTCCTGAAATTCAGTGAATTCAATTCAAATTCTAGCTCAAGCTGAAACCCAGCTATGAGCCAACTTGGGACTCCACCCATAGGCCTCCTTCAGCTAAAGCTGTCATTTTAAAAAGAGCCAAACTAAAACCCTCTCTTGCAGAGGTTCCAAACATGCTACCTCCATTCTTGGCATCCTAAGGGCCTCTGTCCACTGGAATACTCTTTCCAGTGTCATCCTCTCTTTATCCTCACCTACTTCCTAACCAGACTTTGTGGCTCTCTGTCAGGATTTCTAACCTTACTTCCAATCTCCATAATAAACCCTTTTATCAATCTAGGTTTTCGGGTCTGTAAAATCTTTTACAGAGAACGTTCTGCGCCATCAGAAGGGAGTCCCCAAAACTCCCAAGGGATTGCAGGGGAGCCAAACCTCTCCATTTGTTTCCCTGAACCCTGAATCTGCCTCTAGACCTTATCATTTAACTCCCCAACTACCAGAAACCCTAATTTCATTTTGGTTCCCCAAATCTAAACCTCATCATAATGATTTGCCACTTCTTTCTCTATCTCATTTTACAGATGAAAAACCCAGACAAGCAGGATTAAATGATTTGTTCAGGATCACATAGCTAGTAACAGGATTGCACATGTCTTCCTGACTCAAAACCCAGCCCTCTATCAATTGTGTCACTGAACTGCTTTCAGGAGAGAAAATAGATTTCTGCTTATTAAAAATAAGTAAATAGAGAAGTAGATGGAGTGCTATAGCTGTGGAGTATTGTATGTACTTTCAGAAAAGGTTACCATATTATTAGTTTTGTTTAATTGTTTTATTTTGTTAAAAGAGGCCTCAGGAGTAGAGGTAATTTCTAAATGCTTCTGCTGTAAAAACATAACACATCAATAAAAGTAAAAACATTTTTAAGGAACCAAAAAACAATCCATACTTTATAAGACCATAATGGGTAATAATAGTAAAACAAGGCCTCCCTTTTTCAAAAGATGTTATAGTATATTTGGGTATATATGTATATATCTATGGAGACAGAGACAAAGACAGGAGAGAGAGGCAGAGAGAGGATAAAGGAACACTAATTCAGTAGACTGCCTGATCAGCTACATGTTAATTTGGGTAATATATGCATTTAAAAAAATTAGGATATTCCAAGTGTACTCATATATATTAACAAGACCAATCTCTTCTGAATAAAAGTATATCTTATTGATGTATCTTCATTTTGTTTGCTATTCTGGAATTTGAAAAAAAAAAGGCAATATCATTTGTAAGCATTTCTAATTTCTTTGGATTTTGCTATAATGTTTCCCATGATCCTGGGGAGTACTGAGTGATCATATGTCTCCCTGTTTGATATCTCATTTGATGTGGATATGTAGCAGCTTTGAAACATGATTACTTCCCTAGTTAAATCTGTTATGGAATCTTGTATAATATTAACATTTGTATGGGAAACATGTTGAGAAGTTTAAAAAAGACAGAATTCTGTTCTTTAGAGTAACATGTTTTTCTTGTTTTAATCAGCAAGTACAGTGGAATCTTATATTTTCTACTTTTCTTAGCAATTTGTGTGATTCTGAATCTCTGGTCTGCTGTTTTTGTAAAAGCCTGATGTTTCCCTTTTCATGTTTTCACCATGGTTATCACTGAAGCATGTACAGGCAGTCTATTCTTGTAAAGATCGTATAGAGATAATAAAGTAGGTCATGTATCATTATACATTCTTGATTACCTTTTTAGTGTAACTATTTATCATCTTTTCCATTACTTTGTAATCTCCCTATCTTTGGAACATCTTAAAAACCCTTGAGTGTCTTTAAAATAGTTTTGCTTCCCATTTACTTTCTGTCTGTATTTTTTGGAGCTGCTTCAGACATTTCAACTTTATCTTAAATGTCATCTGTTTCCTCATATAACACATTAGATTTACATTTCAGTTATTGTATCTGAAAGTTTCATTGTTTTTATTTTTTATTTGCTTTTTAGTTTAGATATGAATATTTATATCAATGTGTCTTAGAACAGTTCTAAAGCATAATGCTGTGGAGAATAAAAGCTGAGTCATCATGCCCACAATAGTCCTGAATCCTAAACAAATACCACCGCAATTAGCAGGAAAGGGGCAGCCTTCAGCCAAGAGCTATCTGCAGAAAGTACTCTTTGAGAGAAGTAGGAATTGTAGTCTAATAATTTCCAAGAAGGTTGGAAGAGAAAATAATTTAATTATATACTTTGGATATTACTTTCCTTCATTTTGCTAAACTTAAAATAGCAAGGATTTATGTAATACTTTACAAATACAGGGAGTCCCAGAAAACTTTTTAGTGCACTTGTCTCTCTGGTCCTGAGAGCTTCTTGCTTATATGTCCCACACTGAGTATATACCAATCATTATATGACTAGGAAACCATTATTTGTTGCAGGATTAAATCAATGCCAAACTAGATTTAACCATTGTCTCAATTCCACTTAGTACCTTGTTTCAAGTTCTGGTTCATAACATCTCCTTATAGGATTAAATCAGTCATACTGAACCATGCTAAATCAGATAACTATTGTCTCTATCAATTCCACTGACTTAGCACCTTGTTTCAAGTTCTGGCCCATAACAGGTAGGTGCCACTATTATTCCTATTTTACAGATCAGAAAACTGAGGCAGTGTTTAAGTGATTTACTCAAGATTTCACAGCAAAGGTTGGATTTGAATTCAGGTCTTCCTGATTTCAGTTTAATCCTCTATTTACTGATTTACCTAGCTTCCTATTTAGATTAATTAACCTTCATTCCTTTCTCTCTTTTCCTTCCTTCCTTCCTTCCTACCTACCTATTTACCTACTTACTTTTCCATTTAATTCTGAGGTCCATAGTCTCTCTTGACAACTTTTCATACCAATTTTTGATTTATACCCAAAATAGATAAAATAACAAACCAATTGACTGACTTTCTCATTTTCCATTTGATGATTTTGATTTCATGTGGGTAGCCTCTTTTTGAGAAAAGGCTTTATTTTGTTTATAGATAGTTACAAAATTTATTTTATTTATTAGATAAAGGGAAATACATTTATATATCAGCACAAGGATAGTCTTATATTAGAATAATGAAATAGGTATCATATTGTGTGGGTCAGAAGCCATTTAATAAAAAAGCCGGAGAGATTTCTAGAAGCAAAGCAAAGTTTATTATACGTTCTCGCAAGAATAGAGAATCCTACAGATGCAGTAGATAATGGAAGGGAGGAAGCACTGTAGGGGGCAGGGTTAACGCTTTTAATCCCTAATGCAAATTCCCCTCCCACCACTGACCCTCATCCTTATTGGCTGAGGATCTTACATTCTAAACACGGGAACTACCCAAGAAATTGAACTTGTCCAATAAGTACATAGTTGCCCATATTTAGTTGAAATAGGGAGGATAACAAGAAGGGGACTTAAGTATGTCCTTAGGGAGATAACAGGGAGGAGACTTTAAGTATGTCCTTAGGAGAATAGCAAGGAGGAGACACTTTAAGTATGCCCTTGACTTAATGCTTGAAGTCCTTCAGGCCTACTCAAACTTTGAAACAGATGAAGCCTTACTCGATTTTCACAACTGTCTTGAAAGATCTCACCTTACCTCGTTCAATATTATTGACGTTCAGGAGTGTTACCCCAAAAAATATATTGGGGCTCTGAACCAATATTTCTGTCTCAAAAGAATGTGTAAGTTCATACATACAATAGAGAAGTTAGTAAGTAAAAGGTTTTTAAAAAGCAATTAACAAAGAGGAAAAACAAGGAGGAAGATGGTGTTAAAGTGTGATAAGTGGGGGATTATGGGGCTAGTTCTAAAAGAAGTTCAGTGTTCTAATAGTCATTAGCTATTGTGATACTTAGCAATCGAACTAACCCCCAAATGGAGTTAACTATATAATTAGGAATATGCCATTAGCTGACTGGCTAATCCTGACATGGATTTAGTACCTTAAAAGAATTAGTAAACTGGTAAAGTATAGTTAGGATCTTTTATAAGGAAAATATAACCTGGGGGTGGGGAGGTTTTGACATCACATCTTGACTTTCTGATTAGATACAATAATGGTGGAGCTATGATAGTTTTGTCAAAGCAAAGAATTCAGCTAAGAATTCTATGGGAGGCTTCAACCAAGGCTCTAGGACTTTAAGACCCACTTAAAGAATAGAAAAAACCCAATTAATATCAAATGGTGAAGATAATCAGTACTTCCCCCTGCCTGCCTCAGGGAGCTTCTTAGGTTCTAAAATTTAGACTTTCTCCCTAGGGTTCCCCCCTCATCATCAGTATGAGATGATTTTTAAGAGAGCTAAGAATCCTGCCTGTCCCAGAATGTCTGCTAGTCTACTATTCAGCCAGAAATTCTTACCACTTGAGGAATTTCTTTGGGTTAAAATATCAACAATAAAGAAAGTACCTGTTAGCTTGAAATAATTAAATATATATATATATATAATTTTTTTTCCTGAGGCAATTGGGGTTAAGTGAAATTATATATATATATATATATATATATATATATATATATATTTTTTTTTTTTTTTTTTTTTCTGAGGCAATTGGGGTTAAATGACTGCCCAGGATCACACAGCTAGGAAGTGTAAGTATCTGAAGTCAAATTCCTGATTTCAGGGTTAGTGCTCTATCCACTGCAACAACTAGCTGCCCCGAAATATGTCGTTAGGAGATGGACTACACACACACACACGCACACACACACACACACACACACACACACACACACTTTCCCCACATTAGTTCATTAGCTTAGCTGGCTATTACAGAGAACAGGGAGATGAGCAATAGAACAGAAAACAAGTATTCTAATTCTATTTTTTGCTGGGGGAGATCAGGAAATATCTGAAACATGAGGTGTTTCCCAGAGTACAAACATAGACTAGAGGTCTGCAGGTTGTAAGTTAAAGGTAGTGCACAGGCATTCAAAAATAAACCTAATTTAGTTCATAATTTTTCATTTTTTCCTTTTGGGAGATCTGTATGAATCAGATAAACTGAGAGAAGACCTCAACTCATTCCCTAATTATGACTTGAGACTTTGCAATTAACAAGGTGAGCTATAGGTTTTAGACTATCTTAGATAAACTTACATTCCCATCTTGTCCGTCCCTCCCCCCTGCCTTCTTTCATTAGGTACATATATTTAAGTACCTAATATGATAAAGGTATTCTTTGTTTAAATTAGAATGTGAACCTGGATTCCTCAGCCAATAGGAAAAAAGGGGGTGGAGACTTCTGTATTAGGGTGTATATAATCATGTGTTTTGCAGTTTATGCTTTACATTCCTCTCTTTTGGTAGTTGCCCTTTCTTTGGAGATTATACTAAATCTTTTTTTTTTTTTTTTTTTTTTTTTTTTGCTTTTTGCCTCCAGAGTCTGATTTTAATTTGGCTAAGGATTGATATCCTAAGCAGTTTTGGGGGCTAGTTCTGGGATATTTCCTCTTTATGAGGGGTCTCTTCTATACCAATTCCTTGGGCAGGTGCCCTCTGGAGAATTCTCTGGTGGTCCTTGGACTTGGTTCAGGAATTCCTGCTCTGATAGGGTAAATTTCCTGAAGAGCAACACTCAGAGAAAGCAAAAAGGGAACTAAGTGGGCTAGTGAAGAAAGAGGATTAATTCAGTTCAGGAGATAAACCATTGGAGAAAAGTTTGGGATCAATCAGATAAATTGTGCACCACCCAGGTAGGTAAGAAACTGGGGTGGCGGGGAGGGGGAGAAAGGGGAGAGAATGTAAGCCCTTTTGACAAGCAAGAGCCGTGGGTAAATGGGATTGGGAGAGACTTTAAGCGGTTACAATCTGTTAAAGTAGTCCTATTTCCCTTTGGTAAGATTGGGTGAATCCTCCATCACAGAAAACAAGATACTGTGAACCTTGGGAAAGGAACAATCTAAGGTAGCTGGCTCTAAAAAAAGTGTCTTAGAAGATAGCCCTTTAGGAAGAATCAGGATGAAGTACCCAAATTTATATGGATTAAATATTGTTGTTTTGTTTGCATAGGTATCCCACTAAGAGGAACTGTCAATCCTCCAAGGGCTGAGTCTAAATTCAAAGGAGATTTTAATAGTGAAGAAGAGTGACTATGTAGCCTTGTAATTGTCTACTTCTGGACAAGCCCCCTCCCCTAATCTCCTCAGCTGTCAGGCTCTTATGATTGTGGCTTACCTCAAGGAGGGGCTAAGAATGGGAGCTTGATTGATTTAGAAAAGCAGATTGCAAATGTGTGTGTGTGTGTGTGTGTGTGTGTGTGTGACTATATTTTTTTTGTCTTGTATGTTTCTCTCAATTACCTGAATTACAAAGGAAAAGATCTGACCATTTGGGATTTAAAACTCTTGTTTTTTTACATAATTGGATTTATTCAAATAGCTTTTAGCTATGGAGAGGAAGAACTAGTTTTGAGAGGAGCAAAGTTTTTAATTGCCACACAAAAAGAAAAAAAAAAAAACCTGATATATTTCTGTGTTTCTAAAACTGACCATTTTGGATCTGAATAATTAAAGTTATAGAACTGCTAAACCATTTTAGCAGATTTGGGGGGTTTTCAGAGTAATCATTAAGTTTTTTGTCCCTATCACTGGGTCAGCTAATTTGAATTAATCTATTATATTTTTAAGTAGACCTAATTTACTTGATTAAAAGCTTTCTGAGGGCTTGAACCTGAGACTTATGGAAAAACTGCAAAAGAAAACAAATGCCCTCTCTGTGATTTTCCATGCTTCTATCTCTTAGAGAGGCTTGTGGAATCTGTCCTGGCTAGGCTGGCATCCTTGGCTGGCCTGGATTCTTCTGGGGTTTGAACTAGTGCCCCAACATCTTCAACATGTTTTTTACCCCCCATTTCTGGCATGGAGGGTGGGATATTCACTGGGCAACAGACCCTAGCCAGACATCTGGGTCCAAAATTCTCTGACCCTCTCCCCTAGAGTTCTAAAGTCCTTCTTATAGCCCTTGCACCACCACAAATGGGAGCTCTGCATGTTCTCTTCTTGAAAGGTCAGTTTTTTGCCACCTTACATTTTGGAGCTTTTTGTGTTTAAATTAGAATTCTGATTCCAGTATTATATGAGATAATTACTATTAATGGATGTGGACTAGAAATAGGGATTAGTTTATTCTGGTATAAGAGTTTAGAAATTTGTGTACATTAATATTAAACTATTGCTACTAGAAATTTAAATCTGTATTTGATTTGATTTTAAGTTTAAAAAAAATGAGTATTAAAACAAAGTTCTCTGGTAACTTGCCCAAAGAGGTCACATGTTTATATCTCCTAATTAATGAAATATATTTAAGCTACCATATTTTTTTCTAAATTGTACACTAGGCAATTTGTAAAAATGTTGGAGCTATGCCTTAACATTTTGTCAGTCCTGATAGATATGTAGTATAAATTTTGTGAAATTTGGTCCAAAGTTAGTTAGATATTACTTATATTCAGAATCTTAAGATTTGTCTTCTATCTCTTTAACAAAGAAATAAAAGAAAGTTGTATAAGGATATTTTATATCTGAAAGGTATGTAATATGTCTAAAGATATATAAGAAGGTATTGAAGAAGTGTTCTTCTGGAGGGAGGGAGCCTGGCTCCAGAATATTCAAGGTAGGTTTTACTCAAATGACACCACTGGGAAAACAGATATATTTACTGGTTATAGTGGACCATTTGATAGAATGAGTGGAAGCTTTGCTCTGAGCTTTACTGGTTTGCTATCTTAAGAGGGGTTAGTGGAAGAACATTGGAACAAACTTTACCTAACTATGGATTAGTAGAATCAATGATTCTGATAATGAAACATACATTACTGGTGGGAAGGGAAATTAATTATGTTTAGAGGAATTTTAACAATATTGGTGTTGTACTTGTTATTTATATTTCCAGAAAAAGTTTATAAGTATTCCTTGATTGGAGGAAGATAAATTAACATTTTTGGATGAAGAAATTATTGATGTTAATTTTTATAAGAGTTTTTTAATGAGAAATTAGGACAACATATTCTGTATTCTATGAATGTTTTAATTGATTTTGAGTCATCTTAAAACTGTTCCTATTGTTTAGGGAAATTCTGAGAACAATGGTCTATGTCTTTGTCCTTTTGAACATGGTTAATACCTGAAATTGTTTTGATATAGATTGGTTATTGAGTATCTTAAAGCAAAATGATTTATGTGAAGTTAAATTTAAAAACATCTATTTAGATATGAAAATAAGCTATGAACTTTCTAGGATGAATCTCTTACTGTTATCAATATGAGATTATAGTCAATACTTATTTAGGATATGTGATACTTGAGAGCTAAATTCACCTGAAGCTTCGATTAATGAAACTTACTATTTGAGATAAAATCTCTGGAAATTGTAACTGATAATTTTTGGAGTTTTGAATTCAGGTATGATTATCTGATGGATTACCAACCCAGTAATCCACCATCTGAAAGGAATATGCCACAAGCTGCTCAGAGGAATGTGATCCTGAATTGTTGCTGGTAGAGGTTAGTATTTAGATAAGAGTTGGGAGGACAACCTTGGCCTCTGCTTAAGGTAGAATTCTTCTAACTCAGTTTCCTAGTGGTGTTTCTTTGAATAAGAACCTACCTGATTATTCCTGAGGCTGATTATGAGGTGTAATTGTTATTCCATATAATTATCTATTGTCAAACTGTTCTAAGAATGCTTTATCCTGTCATATATGTGCTCTCAGGCTGAGGCTTGAAGGACCAGTTTTTGATTATAATGATCATGTCTTTTTCTTCTTATAACAAATTTCTATAATCAGGGCAAGTGGTTAGTAAAAGTCATGAGCACAATTCAAGTATGTAAGATCTTGCAGTGTCCTATCTGAAAATATGTGGCTAAATGAATAGTTAAGTGAGTATTTGCCCTAATCTTCTATTTGTTGTTAGATGCATGTGTCTGTTTCTTTTAGCATTTCTGTTGTTGCTGACTTTCATGATAAACATCTTTATTTGTGAAAGGTTACCTACTCTAATTACTGGGGACACAAATGGTTGGGGTGATAGATGGCCCCAGTGGGGTTGGGGATACAGATTCCCAATTTATATGCTGAATAGGTTCATTAGACTTCATGCCATTGTCAAAATAATTAAGACACTGGATTCATTAGCAAATCAGGATCCTCAGACTAGAGAACAAGTACTCCAGCATAGATTGGTATTAGACTACTTGTTGGCTGAAGAAGGTGGAGTTTGTGGGAAATTAAATCTATCCACTTGATATATGAAAATTGATGATAACTGACAAGTAGTGAAGGAAATTGCCAAAGACATCAGAAAATTGATCCATGTCCCATTCTAGACCTAGCCTTCACTATTTAATACCTCTTGGTGGTCTTGGTCTAGAGACAACTAGTGGAAAGCTGAGAGCTTTAAGTAGAATCAGACTACTCCCTGTAGAGGTATATAGCTTATCACAAGACCTCATTGGCCAGGATGAACAACCTGGAGGGAGACGTCCAGCTAGATTTGAAGTATTAAAAGAATGAGGATGGATCCCAGTAGATAAAAAGGACACATCAGGTCCAGAAGGATTGAAGACTAAGGATGAGATGGTTGAGGAAATGTATCAAGAATAGTAAGAGAGGTCTTCAAAGGATAATAAATAAAAAGGAGGGATGAATGGGATAAACTGAGTGAAGACCTCATATAAGAATGTGACTTCAACCATGCCCTAATTGTGACTTGAAATTGCAATAATAAATTGACCTATAGCTAAAAAGCTGCAGGTATTTGATTACCTTAGATAAACTTACATTCCCCTCCTGTCTCTTCCCACCCCTCTTTTCATTAGCATCTAAATACCAAATAATAATGTAAAGAGTATGTTATTGATAGTATTTTTTGTTTCTGGGGTAGACATTTAAATTGGAGTGTGAGCCTGAACTCCCCAGCCAATAGAAGAAAAGATAAGAAGTGAAGTGGGGGCTTTTGCTTTAGGGTCTATATAATCTTGTGTTTTGCAATTTGTGCTTTGTATTCCTCTCTGTTGGGAAGTTGTCCTTTCTTGTGAGATCGTTTTAAATCCCTTTTTGCTTTTTATCTTGAGAGTCTCTGATTTTAATTTGGGTAAGAGTTGCTGTTCTTCACAAATTATATATAATTTTCAGTTTTCATTTCTGAATTGAGACTTTATACCACAGAAGTTTCTGGGCCCTGATATACTTTTGGGTAGAATGGTAGCCCTGTTTTCTTTTGCCCTAGGTCCCTTGGCTTCTATCTCCCAGAGTTAGACCACTCTGTGTCTTTGAGGTTTTAGAGCACTTTAGGCCCTTCTATGGCATCTCTGGACAAGGTGTTAGGAACCTCAGAGCCCTTGGGCCTGGGCTGGATAGGTCTGAGTTCTGTCTTGGGGCAGTGCCTCTTGCTACTCTTTGGAGTGTCCTTGGGGTTTTCTTGTGTCTCTAGAGACAGAGCCTTGCAGTTACAGACTTGTTACCTTTTTGGGCCTTTTGGCAGGCTGTTGGCTTGTTTGCTTAAACTGGCATTAGATTGTGTGCTCCTTGAGGGTGTGGGTTGTTTTTTTTTTTTGGTCTGTTTTTTGTTTTTGCCTCTTTTTGTATCCCCACACTTAGCACAATGCCTGGTGTTAGAAATGTACTCTTGACACTGAAAATTAAGTATTGAGGAGAATTTATTAAAGATAAATCTTAGGGAATCATTTTAATATTTCTGACCAGAAGTAGGCTCTTCTTCGGAAAGAGGGAGTATTGAGCACAGAAGTGAGAGAAGCTTTATATTTGTTAGCTTGGTACAACCCCTTCCCTTCAGAGACCAGATTGATCCATTCCCTTCCAGGTTACAATCTTTCTGAAACACCCACTATATGTTTTACCCTAAACATGTACAAGCATGTCCTCCTTCCCTCGTGATATATCCCATGTTCAGAAGTGGCAGAAAACTCCTACAGGGATGTGTTGTTTAATATTCAATTAGCCTATTAAGCAAACTAGTAATTTGGGCAAGTCAGGTCATTGACCCCAACTAGTTTGGGCTGGATCAGTTATTATCTTAAGTCTGTGGTTTTCTTAAAACCATAAGATTCTTTCTGATTGGCTGAATCCACCTGTGATTCCTTGTTTTCTCCAGGCTTCTGAGAGCTTGAAATTTAATTGTTCTGTGGAATTTTAACCTTCCTTAACCTCTCACATTCTGAAAACCTTTTGCTCAGTGGTACCCACTATCCTCTGCTACCTTGAAGCTTGCAACACTCGATAGAAATTAGTTTTTTAGTATTTCTCACACTGGCACACAATAAACACTTAATAGATGCTTGTAGACTGACTTATTAACTTTGTGGATTGTCTTTTTTTCTGGCATTCTTTTTGTGCACTACTGTAGTTGGACAAGCCACTTAATACCTTTTCTCATTATATTTCTTGAACGTTATTTACATTATTGAACAGTGTGAATTTCAGGTTTTTGTTTGGGATTGGTTTTGTGTGGGAGCTGAGTGCTTTGCTTCTGCTTGGGCAGCCATCTTGGTTAGAATCCACCAGGAATTCATTTCAGTTCAAAAGACCTTTTAAACCATGTGAGCTGTGTGTAATTTTCTCATAGATCTTCAAAAGCAAAGAAAGATTTTTTTTTTTTTGGATTTGAACCCAAGTTATTTTCAAGTTTATGCTAAGTCAAGGTTCCAACATAGAGGAATCACCCAAACTACAGAATCATACTGTATTTCTTCATCTGTATTATCTTTGTTCCTAAAAGTGTCAAATACTATACCATTAAAATTCTAAGCATCAATAACACTCGTCTCCATAGTTTATAAATCATCAGACTAGTCCCATAACTCCTAAGCACTCATTGCAAAGAAAGATTCTTTTATAATTTATTTCTTTTTAAAATAAACAAGATGGATTAGATAATCTAATCTAATAATCTCTATTTCTTAATGTGATTTAAATACATTTCCAAAACAACTGTGAAAATGTAGGTGGACAATACATTCTTTAGAATTTTTTTTAAAAATGCATGCTTTCTTGTGTAAATATCAATTATTCCTGTAGATGTCACCCTACTCCTGCAGGATATCTGATTGCTGGAAAAAAAGGAACACATTTTAGAATAGATCTAATGTAAATTACCAGACCGGAAACAGTTTTATGGTTAACATTCTGCAATGAATTCAGTAATTTGCTTGAATTATTGTTTCTAAATAAAAGTAGTCAACTTCTGAGAATAAGAGAGAGGGGAGTTTTTTGTTTGTTTTCACTGACTAAATGAGATTTTAAAATTGCTTCATAGTTTTCACTTTTTGATAGTTTTTCTATCTGTTTTTCTAGGGGAAACTGAAATAAAACATATATTTGAAAGAGTTAGTCAATCTTGACTTTTTCTTACATGCTCCATGACATTGGACAAGTCTAGCTACAACTTTCTGAATTAATCATTTATATGTAATGGAAGTAACCAAGATATTTTTCACTAACCCTCCATTCCTGCAGATATTTTCTGGTTAGAGCACAACACATTGCATATATATATATAGCTGAGCTGAAGTTGAGTTCCTCTTACTTCTGGGAGCAGGTGTTACTCAGCACTGAAGAATTTGTACTTTGAGATGAAGCAATCTCCCTTTTGCCTACTCAAAACAGATAGCTTTCCACTTCATAGAATTTAAAAGGAAGGGCAATTTCTACTCTCCAGCTCTTCCTTTTGTCTCCAGAATGTATTGTTTGGAACTCTGTCTTCTCATAATAAAGGGGAGAGAGATGCTACCTCCCTTCTCCCCTTCTATTCTACCACAGCTATAGCAATTATTTACATCTGGCAATGCATATATATATATATATGTATATATATACTATATTATTGAGCTTGAAACTAGATCTCAAGAACCCTTTTGCTTTGTATTTCTTTATCTTAGTCTTGTTGACTAAGCAGTGATTCTGAGAAAGAGGTTTCCAGCTTTGGAGGCAACCCATTGAGGATAAGAATGAGAAATTCCTAGGTCCCTGAGTGCAGTAATGGTTGTACTGTGGTGGGTGTTCGCTATAGTTACTACAACACTTTTAAGTAGAAAAGCCAAAAGCTGGATCTTGAAGGAGGTTTGGGTTTGGGTAATACGTTGCCAAAATGAAGATAAAATGCTTATTCAATGGGCCCCCTAAAGAGTCTATATTTTAATAATTTTAAGCATCAAGTAGTAAGAGTTATAGGTTACTATAACATATTTGTCAATGTCCGTTAAGAATCATTTGTGTTTTAAGCATCTGTTTTATTTGAAGGAAAGAAATAGTTATCCTATACTTAGTATACACTAAAAATTGAGCACTTTTCTAGTCCTTTGGGAAGACCCTAGACTTGTATGTTTCAATTGGGGACACAATGGATTAAGTGCTGGGCTTGGAAGCAAGAATACCTGGGTTCAAATCCAATATCATATACTTACTACCTCTGTGACCCTAGGCAAATACTTGCCTACTGTTTGCCTCAGTTTCCTCAAGTGTAAAGTGAGGATAATAATAGCATTTACTTTGCAGGGTTTTTGGGAGGATCTAATGAAATAATATTTAAAAATTTTTTTAACACTGACATAATAGTCATTCCATAAATGCTTAATTTTTTCCTTTCTTTCCTTCAATTTCACATTGATAAGGGATGACCAGAATAGATCAGAGACCAGAATAAAAAAATCTCATTGCAGTCACATGCCATTTTTTAGCATACTCATACTACTCTATTAAGATGTATCCTTTATGCCATGCATGCTTATTTTTGGGTAATAGTTGTGTCTACTATCATTTGCTTCAGAAGTCTGAATCATGGAGATGATGCATATACATACCAATAGATCTCCCAGTTTTGAAAGATGATAACAGAACCCTAAATCTCTTGCCCTGAGAGAAGGAAAAAAAGGTCCAATTTGCCAGTTGGAAGCAGACCAAAGATCATGTGGGATGTATGGGAGGTCATCTGATTGACATAAGGAGTCCTGTTTAGCAAAAGGAGTTACCTCACCCTTAGTTGTCCCAGTACATTCATCACACCACTATGCAAAGATTAACAATGGACCTACTCCCCAATCTCAATCATTTTTATAATGCCATTAATCTGGTTATTTAGTTTAGCAGAAAGTACAGTTAATCCTCAATTTTTGCAAAGGTAACATTATTAGAAAATGGTCAAAAGTGAAAAGCATGAAGGTCAATGCATTGAACCTATGGAAAATAGGTGATTAGATTCCCACAATCACCAAAAACCATAATCTTTTTGCTAGAAATGGCTGAAAATACTATTTTTAACCTACCTTAGCCCCCCACTCTCTAAACTAATTTCTGCCCTCCCCAATTTTTCCCCTTCTCTCCTCCGGATCTCTTTTATATGGTTATCTCTCATTAGAATTTAAGTTTCTTAACTTAGGACAGTAGGTATCTTTCCTTTTCTTTATATTTGTGTTCTCAGCACTTAATACTGTCTGGCACATATTAAATAATTTAATAAATCTCTTTTTTAAGCTGTAGAATTTTGTGGTTCCAGCATTGCTTGAAATTTTATTGCAATACAATTTATAAAGGTTGGGTTTAGAATTTCTGCCTTTAAAAAATTATAATTCGTCTGTGACCTAATCTATTTTTATAAAGGTTCTATGTGATAATGAGATATAATGTTCTTTTTCAGAGGACCTATGAAACTTGCACTATCCTCTGAAGGCATAATTGCAACATAAAACTTTAATTTTAAAGACAAACAATGAAAATATATAATGAATGCATGAGGAACTTTTTATAAAGGTAGGATGGATGAGATCAGGAAGCGTCTATTTGAATATCAATTCACTCCACAAATTTGTGCACATTATGCTTCTTATTTTTTTACTCTATTATGCATAGCTGTGAATGTGCATGGTTGCCAATGTGAAAGTGAAATTGAGATTACTAATAAAAATCACAAAAATAATTGAAGTTTTGAAACTTAAATGCTAGGATATTGAGTATTGACTGTCTGATAGTGTCATGCTCCACTAACAATTCTATATGGTGGAAAGCAATGAAAAAATTTCTTCATTGGTCTTCAAACTAAAAGGGAAGGGTTTTGGTTGTTCATTCCTATTCTCTCAGACCCCAGACAGTTCAGTCAGACCTGTGGCCAAGATTGATATAAATTGTGGCAACTGTCAGCCCTTCCTTTTCAGTATACAATAGAGATTATTTCATTATCTCAAAGTGAAAGTCTTCAGTGTTGAGTCAGAGTCAGATATGCTTCAAGAAGTGGCCAAGGAGTTCATCTCAACTTCATGTATGCTCTAATCTAATTATAAATCAGAAATAATCAGGACATTCTGGTAATTCAAGATTAGAATGAAAGGTGATACTAGTTTCTCCAGAAAAGGAATTTTAATTTGAACTAGCAATGGAAGGGCATTAAGAGAAGGGAAAGGATATTAATTGAGCATGTGGTTTTCAATTAAACATAGCTTTCCTGTACTTATGTTAGTCATGGTACTATTGGTCTGCAGTCTGATACCTAGGAAAGAGGTATCCCTCACATTTTGTTTTTCTACTTAGGCCACTTGGAAGCTATAATAAAGGCCTAAATCTTAACCTATAAAGATCAAGTTTAAATATGTTCTAAGAAAAAACAATGGCCTAAACTCAGTAATTGAAGGCTTTAGAATTTGCTGCCATCATAGCTATGAGCTCTAGCTAAAAATTGGAGTCTGCTGATTAATCACTACTATAACAGTATTTATCCATAATTTTGACTTTCTAAGACCCCTATGTATTCTTTTAAGTGATTGGTCTCTGATTCCTAAAAACAATGTTGAAACTATGCTGAGAGGTTTTAAGCAGGCATACGTTAAAATCATTGAATTTTAGAACTAGAAGGAAAATTGGAAATCATTTAATCCCATTCCTTCATTTGATAAAAAAAAATTGAGGTCCATAGGGATTAAGTTTTCTGCCCAGTTAGCAGTGACAGAGGTAAAATAAGAATTTAAATTTACTGAGCCTCCAAAAAGTTATCAAACTGTGCATTCCTATTCTCTCAGCAGTGTTTCTACTGGGCTTACATCCCAAAGAGATATTAGAGAAGAGAGAGGGACCCACATGTGCAAAAATGTTTGTGGCAGTCCTGTTTGTAATGGCAAGAAACTGGAAACTGAATGGATGCCCATCAATTGGAGAATGGCTGAATAAATTGTGGTATATGAATGTTATGGAATATTATTGTTCTGTAAGAAATGATCAGCAGGATGACTTCAGAGAAGCCTGGAGAGACCTACATGAACTGATGCTGAGTGAAATGAGCAGAACCAGGAGATCATTTACATGGAACAATAAGATTATACGATGATCCGTTCTAATGAACATGGTTCTCTTCAACAATGAGATGATTCAAATCAATTTCAATTGTTTAGTGATGAAGAAAGCCATCTATACCCAGAGAGAGAACTATGGGAGCTGTGTGGACCATACCATAGCATTCTCACTCTCTTTGTTGTTGTTTACTTGCCTTTTGTTTTCTTTTTCAGTTTTTTTCCCTTCTTGATTCGATTTTTCTTTTGCAGCAAGATACCTTATAAATATGTATACATGTATTAGATTTAATATATATTTTAATATATTTAACATGTATTGGGCTTCCTGCTATCTAGGAGAGGGGGTGGGGGGAAGGAGGGGATAATTTGGAACAGAAAGCTTTGCAAGGGTCAATGTTGAAAAATTACCCATGGATATGTTTTGTAAATAAAAAGCTTTAATAAAAAATTACCTAAGCCTCTAATTCTATTTTCTTTTTACCATATCTAACTAACCCCATTATAGTCAAATCTAGTTTTATATATAAAGTAGATTATCACCAATATGGTGTGAATTTGGGGGAAAGGGAATCTTAAAGTCTCCTGCTTATTTACTATAGTTGTTGCTTTGGAAGGGGTGAAGGAGTTCCTCATTTGAGTTTGACTGAATTTTGAATACATCATTGGCTGACTATCAGATCTATTATACCTCTGATGGCCTTTAAAAAGTGAGCCAGTCAGCTCTGTAACCAGTACAGAAAGGGAGTCATCCATGGTAATTGAGAGGACAGCCAGTTATGGAAGAATTTACCTTTTGAGAGAGAATTCTTCTTCACTTTTTTTTTTTTCATTGAGTCTCTTATTTCAGCATCAAATGGTGAATGGGGAGAGTAGAAGGGGATTTCTTCGTCTTCCTCTTCAATAATCAAACCTTGCCTAGGGGCAAGTTACCCAGGAAAAGACAGGTCAAATAATGGAGAGAAGTCCAGTTGTAAAGTTGAGCTGAACTGAGAAGAGCTGTGGAGAAGACTAAACCCAGGGGTTCCAGATGAGAAACTTTCTTAGTATAGATACTATGTACAGTGAAAGCTGTGCGAAGTCATCACAAGAAGAGAAAGGACACTGAGGACCTTGTAGTAGTATAGATGCAAGTTGCCTTGGCCATGCACATTAGCTATATGTGTATCCTTTTTCTAATGTGCACACTAGAATGTAGACACCAAATGTATTTATTTTTCTTATTGATACAAGTGTGTATTTTGGAGACAGTGACTCCTATATTTAAGAGATATGTTGTACTTGTGTTCATACTATATCTATACCATTCCAATAAATGAATACTTTAAGCTAATTATGTCCTCTGGCACAGAAATGGGGATTTGTGAGCTATAATTTTAGGAATGTGGACCCATACAAAGACCCTTGATTCTCCCTATCTCCTAGAGATCCAAGGGATGAAAAGGTAACACCAGAGGAGGAACTACTTTGTCTTTGTCTTTGTTTTATTGCTTTTTTTTCCAGTCCTATTTTATAATCAAACATAGAAATAGAAGGAAGAATACTATTAGGGTTCAAAATGAGCACTTCTCAATTCTGCTCTGAGTAATATTAAAGAGTGACAAATTCTTGGGCAATTTTTGGGGTGTGTGTGTGTGTGTGTATGTGTGTGTGTGTGTGAGAGAGAGAGAGAGAGAGAGAGAGAGCCAGAGAGAGCGAGAGAGTGAGAGCAAGAGCGAGCGAGCGAGAGAGAGAGAGACAGACATACAGACAGAGACAGAGAGACAGAGAATTAATTCACTTTATGAATTCCCCTCCTATAGCCTGAAAAAGAAAGAATAAGGATATAGGACGAGATTGTAAAGATGGAGCTAGAAGTAACATACTGAGTAGGAGTCTCTGGCCTGCTCACTATTTTTAAGCAGTTCTCCATGGTACTGTTTTTTCCCATCCCAAGTACTATACTGTTTGTACATTGTTACTGTAAAGTTTTCTTTCCCCATCAAGATATTGTTTAGAGGGGAAAATACTGAGTAGGAGCATGTAGGATAGTATTTCGGCATTTATAAGAAGGTTACTAATATCCTAGAAAATAGGGTACATTTTGTTATTATCTTTATGTATATTCTTTGGAACATAATCTTGAAATACGTTTATGAATATGTGGCTTACTATGTTCGACCTGCAGGGGGCATTGCTGGTATACAATATATGCATCTGAACTAAAATAAAAGGGAAGGGACTGGATTAAAAGTGTGAGGGATTCTAATGAATCTTTCTTTCAGGAAACACTTAAGAAGACTCCTTCTTCCTCTCCCTTCCTCCCCCAATCCGTGTCCTTATTCACAGCTTTTCTCTGTATATAGTAATCTCAATATCATAACATCAAAATCATATTCTAATCCACACTTACAGAACTCGTATCTTCATACAGAAACACCATTTATTATGCTGCTGGTGACAATAAAGACATCCCGTCTCTCCAAATGGAAAGTTTCAAGGCTTTGTGCTATGGTCATGATGATGATGTGTGAGTTACATCAGGAAAGTGTTAAGGGTTACAACTTAATAGCGATTAACGGTTTCATATATCAGTCCTTTTTTGTTCTTTGTAAATACAAATATTTGCATTTGTTGACAAGTTCATAATAAAAAGAAAAAAGTACTAACTTTTAGTTTATTGTGAATCTCTCTGTACTCATCAGTCAAAAGTTTCTTCTCTTTTGATGGTAAAAGGGCAGCTGCAATTATGAGGGTAGAATTAAATTAAACTTTCCCCTGTTGATGAATAAATGATGAATAAAGCAGCACTTCACAAACAAGATTTCAAAAGTATTTTAGCTATTTTATTTATGCATTTTTCCAGTTTCATTCAATTTCTTTACAATTTCCATTATAAATAATCCCAGGGGACTTTTATGTAAACATCTTAAAAGTATAAGCTTTTGTGTATATGTTTAAACTATTCCCAAGCATCTACAGTTTTATTGTTGTTGGTATGCCCTTCATTGATAATGATTACAATTCTGTGTATTTAGCTGAGGAACTTTGAGAGATACTGGAGACAACCTCTTCAATTGCTGCAACCATTCTGCTGATTTTCTTTTCTATAAAGTAGGTTGGTCTTGAGGCAACAGATGTCACTGGATTAAAAGTAAGCTTTATCAATTTAGTAGGACCTGCCAGAGATTGCACTCTGTTAACAGAGCTTTAAGAACTGGTGTCACCACACTAGGGAAGATAGGAGTACGTTTGTGGAAGTTACTATCATCAGTATCATTAAGATATTTTCATATGTCTCATCAGTATGGATAATCAGTTCTTCCAGTGATTCAGATTGTAACCTATCTTTATTTCCTTTCCATGAATAATTCCTATCCATATTGTCCCCATAAAGCTCCCTTCACATGGGGTGTACCTAGGAAGCTTTCTCTAGATATCTTGACATGAGACTGGCAGTGGATAGTTGGGGGGGAAGAGAGAGAGAGACAGATAAAGGAAAAAGAGAGAAGAAAAGGAAAGAAAAAGAGAGAGAGAGAGACAAAGACAGAGACAGAGAGAGAGAGAGAGAGAGAGAGAGAAGAGAAAGAAAGAGGAGAGAGAGAGAGAGAGAGAGAGAGAGAGGAGAGAGAGAGAGAGAGAGAGAGAGAGAGAGAGAGAGAGAGAGAGAGAGAGACACACACAGAGAGAAACATACAGACTACAAATACACAAAGAAGAAAGAGATGGGGGTGGGGGGAGAGGGTAGAAGTGGGGGAGTGGGTCTAGCTCAGATTTTTAGGCTACAACTACACCAGTAAAAATTGGGGAAAAGTACCAGACTGACATCTGATGATAAGTAAAGTCAAGTAGAAATTATAGTGGATGCCTTTTTATAGCCCAAGCTGGTTACTTGGGAAGGTGTTTATCCAGGAAGGATCACATGGAAAGCCACCATCTAGCATAGTACTTGGTATATAGTAGGTGCTTAATAAATGTTTATTGGATTTATTTGAATTTCTAATGTGGACTGAGGCCTAGGGCAATGAGCATGGATCAAAGGCTAGCTTGCAGTTGTGTAACACTGATTACAGTACTACAGTTGAGGTAGCTAAATGGGGCACTAGAGAGCAGGCTGGACCTGGAGTCAGGAGGACCCATCTTTCTGAGTTCCAATCTGACCTCAGACACTCACTAGCTATGTGATCCAGAGCAAGTCACTTAATTCTGCCTCAGTTTCCTCATCTGGAAAATGAACACAGAGAAGGAAATGACATACCACTCCAATATGTTTGCCAAGAAAACCCCAAATGGAGTCACAAAGAGAACAGGAGGTCTCTTATTAAATGAAATTAGTGGCCTGCATTAATCTTTGCTGCAATGGGCACATATGTTATGGGAGGAGGTACACACAACTTACAGCTATGTAGCCCAGTGTATAGAGGCCAGGCAGACCTCAGTTCAAATCCTACCTCAGATACTTAACTAGCTGTGTGACTCTGGGCAAGTCATTTAACCTTCTTTGCCCCAGGTTTCTAATTTGTAAAATGAGTTGGAGATGAGCCACTTCCTAATGGCAAATCACCCCAATATCTCTACCAAGAAAACCCCAAATGGAATCACAGAGTCAGACACTCCTGATTAACAACACGCATCTTGAAAGGGATCAAGATTGGTCTCCATGTGGAGCATCTAATTGATTAAAAGGCTTTTCAAAAGTGAGTCCTAAGAGAGATTGCTAAACTGCTAGAATTCTGCTGAGAATCTCTCTTCCTTGGTTCTATTGGGGCACCCTCTCAGCAACCACTATTTAGAGATGTTATTTAAACTTCTCTTGCTCCCTATAAATTTCTTTTTGTGAAAGTCCTTCTACCCTTTGGTTTCTCTGTGGAAGAAATTGCCCTCAGGGAAGCAGTAATGGGGTAAATTTGAGTCTTTCTTATGACAGGTTCCTAAACCTTATTCATGTGTGTTATGACCCTGATTCCAGTGGAAAGCCCACATTTTCCAGGGAAATATCTGAGTTAGAGACTGAATTTACCTCTAGTGACCTGTTCCTGCCCACGGGCTCTTGATTAGTTGCTGTCCCCCAAAGAACTGCCCTTTTCACTTGTGTTGTAATGAGCTATTATAGCTGTGCCTCGGCTTTCATTACACAGTCTTTAAAAACCATGAGTTTTGTCTTGAGCTTGTCAATGTGCTAGGCCAGTTTATAGTCAACTTTCTTATACTGGCAATTTGTATTTTGAACAATAGAAAATAATAACCAGGGACAGATAAATCTTATGCTTTCTTTACCTTTTCTGGCAGCACCCTCCAGCTATAACAGAGTTAATTACTCCACATCACTGGGAGTTTTCCTTCTGTTCCATTGAGAAGACTTCATTTGTCAACCAAATGGTCCTTACCATATAGACAGGGTTCCCTGTTTCTATGTCTGGCTATCTGGTTATCCCATCCTCTCTATTTTTTGAATTTACATTACCTTTCCCCCACTTTAATTAAAGTGTGAACTAAAAGGCCATTACCTGATGTCAGTCCTCTTCAACAAAGAAAAACAAACAACAACCAACTACACTAATTGTAGTGTGCTATGTCTTACCCAAACTGGTTTAGCTTGAACTCATAGGTTATTTAATGGTTAACAAAAGGAGGCTCACCTAGTTACAGCATAGTAAGGATACTCAGCAAGAGTACTCAGCTTGGGTAGCTATTCCATCTACTTACATAATGGATTTTGTTCCAGAATATAATGTGGTGACTCAGAATACTCTGGAATACTCACCAAGTCTGAAAGGTCCATGTGGCCTGTAGGGAAAGGCATAGAAAGGCAGCTGGGTGTTGTGGTAGAGAACATGTTGGATCTGGAGTCAAGAAGACCTGGAGTTCAAATCTAACTTTACACTCTTATTAAATGTGTGATACTGAGCAAATCACTTAATTTCTACTGTTTGCCTAACTTATCAGATGGGATAATAATAGTATCAACCTTGCATGATTGTTGTGAGGGCCAAATTAATTAATAATATTTGTAAAGCACTTAGCATGTTGCCTGGCTTGTAATAAGCAAAATATAAATGCTCCTTCTCCCTCCGTCCCCTTCCCCTCTTCTGTGTCAATAACAAGGCAGCATGAGTCTTAGTTCTAGATCAATCAAGTCTGGGGGACAGCTTCTTTGTTATTTAGGAGCAGAACTAACCTACACCCTACTTAATATGGGGATAGGTGCTGAAAAACATCCTTCTCTATTATAGTTGCTAACCATGTGACCTTAGGTAAATTATTTATTTATTTTTTCACTTATAAAATGGCATGTTTGGGCTAGATAATCTATAAAATATATTCTAATTACAGAATACTATGCTATAAACAAATTGTTAAAAATGATTTTTCACATATACTTCTTCAATTTTATATGAAAGTTACTGATTTAATATGGTTCACTCTTGCTTTTATATTGTCTACTGCCTCTGTGGGCCTCTTATTTTGACAAGACTAATCATGTTCTTTGAATAATAGATGAAAACCAAGCTTCAGGGACTTAATGTCTCCCTCTGCTCTTTATCTTCAGAGAACTGGTGAATTGTAAGGGAGGGCTTTAGTTCTTTATTGAGGCTATATTGAATTTAATTCCATTCCTAACTTTCCCAGGTTACCTACTAGGTTAGGGCATTCTAATGTGAGCGAGATTCTGAGAATAATTGCAGATTCCAGTTTTTACCCAAGAAATCCTTTACAGCAACCTTTTTAGAAAAGGTTCCCAAACTCCTGAGCGTATTTAGTTTACCTGATTTTTCTCTTTTCCCTCCAGTATAATGCCTGATATCTCTCACATGGAATAAAATAAAACCTTACTCAGCACTGGAGAGTTATTTGTTCTATAATTTGTATGGAGAGATCTAGGATAAAAGCTAGAGCACATGATAGAATCTAATGAAGATTTTTTTTTAGGGATATGGGAGATTTAGGCTTGCTTGTGGACAGCAGAAAAGGAACCAATGGACAGAAAGTGACTGTAAATTATAGAGAGAAGGGAGATGAAGATGAGAGTGGAAGAAATCTGTTAGCGAAGATGGGATGGAATGGGATCACTGAGGCACATAGATGAGTTTTCTTGGCAAGGAGAAGTGTGAACTTTTCATGTGAGATAGGATAGAGGAGGAGACTGAGGCAGAAGGCATGTATATAATGTGAGATGAGGAGAAATGGAGAAGAAAAAACTCTTAGCAAATGGCCTAAATCTTACTAATTAAATATGAAGCAAAATTTTCTTCTGATATTTCTTCATTTTTCATTAGTTCACATGAGAACTTCCAAGTTTCTCTAAATCCAACCTATTTCATCATCAAGTCTATTTTATCCCTAGAAATACTCTTCTATAGAATGGCTTAAGTAGAAGGTTTAATTTCTTTTTTTTTTTTTTCTTTGCTAGAGATTCAGCTGTTTGAATATGTGCTATTAACCCACTCTTGGGTAATGGAAATAGCTGCTTATATGATTATGATTAGATTCTTTAATAAGGAATATTTTATTTTTAAAAGCTATCCCTTATAATGAATCTAATACAGATTTGTCCCCTCAAAGATAGAATATTTCCCCTTTCTAAAATTCCCCTCCCAGTATACTATCCTCCAATAGGCACTTAGTTTTGATTCAGCATTCTATCTACTAATTTATAATTGTGCTTAATCAGCAACATGAAAGATGTTCCAGTTTTAGTTAGGAACATGACTTATTTATTACACAAAACAGATCTGCATATTGGCCATGTCTGAAACATGTCTCAGTTTTTAGTTCTATTGCATCACCTCTCTGCCAAGGGGGAGGAAGCCTGTCTTTTGAACTTGTCACAGATCATGATTGTTTTTAAGTCTTTCACAGTTATTTTCCTGTAATAATGTTTTAAGTCACTATATCAGTAGTTCTGGTTCTTCTTCCCTCTTCATCAGCTCATGCGATTCTTTCCATCTTTCTCTAAATTGCTCTTTTTTACAATTTCTACTGACACAATAATATTCCATTTCATCTACATATCATATTTTGTCTATTCTTTAATTGGTGGATATTCACTTTGTTTCTTTGCTATAACAAAAAGTTGCTGTAAATATTTTTTCCAATATAAGGATCCTTTCCATTTTTTTATTTCTTTAAGATATACACCTAATAATATGTTAGAAAAGATATAACCAAAGGACTGAAAGATTAAGGTCCTTGCTTAAGGTCATATAGAAAGTATGTAACAGAGCTCAGATTCCAATCCTGCTTCTCTGAGTTCTATGCTCTTGCTAAAACATATTGTCAACAATGAAAAGTCCCCTCTATATCATGACACTAAGATATTAGACTAAGTTATTTTTGGATTTTAAACATTTTTGTATTGATTTTGTGTCAAGTACAAATTTCCTTGTTTTTCACTGCTTGAATAAAAATTTCCTTGTCATTTCAAGAGTTTTTTTTTTTAATTAGAAGGTCATGATTAAGACAGAGTCTATATTACCTGTTTAATTCCTCAACTGTAACAACCATTTTGAAATGACTTTATTTTGTTTGGCTCTCTTAAATGGTATAGGAATTATTTCATTTGACCATATACTAAATGGGTATAATTCAAAGTACTATTACAAATATTCTTCATGTTTTTTTTTTCAGGACAATGTACCTTGAATCTCTTGGCAAATGTTATCCATATATTACAAGTCAAAGTCTTCTGGTGTACTTGTGTTAAATTATTTACTTTTATAGTTACCTCTCCCTTAATAACTTGAACTCACAAGTTTGATTTCTCAGGAGATGGTTATTATAGTTCCAAGGTATCATGCAGGTTTAGACTTGTAAAATTATAGTTCACAAACACTGAGTTATGTGCTTACCTTTTAATAGTTATCCAGCAATTTCTAGACACAAAGGCTGTATGAATGGAGACATTACCCAGCTCACCCACACATACTCCAGAAAAACCATGAAATTTACAGAACACCTAGTAATGATCCAGAAATCCAGTGAAAAGTACAATGATTTCTTTCAGCCCAGAAATGTTTAAAAGGTCACACAGTAGCAATAAGAAAGGCAACCACTTGTCAAAGGCAGAACCAATGCTGGCAAACATGTCTGTAACTTTCTAAGGTGATGGAAGAAGGGTAAGAAAAATAGGAATCTCTCCTCTGTCTAGAGGAAGCACGAGAAGAGGACTCTCTTGAGAAATCCTCAGGTAGGTTGTAAGTCCATATCTTATCCTTTGGATGCGATGGAAAGGAAAGCAGCAGCACCCAGTGGAGAACTGCAAGGGTGAACACTGAGCTTTGCTCAGATAGGAAAATCACAGAGTTCCCTGATATCTAATGCTTTGAATCTTACATAACTAGGATGGTGAAAAAACTATCCTCACATGGGGAGGTCAGCAAAAGAATCCAGGACAAGACCAACTAGGGCTGATTCTACCACAAAGTCCCACTTTAGTAACACTTATTATTGCTATGTCCTGACCATCCCCTTTATTTTATTCTCTTTCTCCTTTTACCCTATCCATTCTCAAAAGTGTTTTGCTTCTGGCTACCTCCTCTCTTAATTTTCCCTCCTTTGTATCATCATCCTACCCCCACTCCCTTTTCTTATTCTCTTCCTTCTCTACTTTGCTTGTAGGGTAAGATAGATTGCTACTGCCAATTAGATGTGTATATTTTTCACTCTTTGAGCTAATTCTGATAAGAGTAAGGTTCACTCATTCTCCTTTTGCTCCCTTGTTCATCCTCTTTCCTCCACTGTAAAAGTTTTTTCTTGGCTCTCTTATGTGAGATAATTAACTCCATTCTACTTGTTCCTTTCCCCTTTCATTGTACTCATTTTCCATTTCCATTCCTTGAAGTGGAAATTTGTTGTTTTATATTGAATCCTTTCCTATGTTCTGCTGTGTACGTGGCAATGTATTTTTAATTTTCTTGTTTCATATTAAAGTTAAAAATGAACAAAAAAATTATATAAAAAAAAGAAAATCTACTTTATCACAGGTATGATAGATTCTAGGTACAGAGACAGACATATTTTCGGACATGGGCTATGTCTGTCTGTCTGTCTGTCTGTCTCTCTCTCTCACACGCATACACACACTTAATTGGGAAGAAAATGCTTAGGAGTATGGGGGAACTGAGCAATACTAATGTCAAAAATAATCAGGCCATTGAAGAATTTTTTTAAAAATGCACAAAAGAGAATAAAGGGCTTTTAGAAAGAAGCACAAACAAGAAATATGGTTTGAAAAAATGTTTAAAATTCATTATGCAGTCAAACTTCATATTGTTGGAGTAATGTTTCTCTAAAATGGTATATATATATATATATATATATATATAAAGTTGTGTTGATACATTGAACCTATCTGAAATAAGGGGTTAAGCTTCTGCAACCACCAAAAAACTGTAATCTTTCACTAAAGACTACTGAAAATATACTTTTCTGTATATATTATTTGTAACAAAATATTAATTCTGATAACATGCACTTTTCTTAACAGAGTAACCATGAAATAACCCATAAAATGCAGTACACAAAATAAAACTGATAACAGGAAAGACATTATTTGCTCATTAGTCATTCCCTAGATTTCTATGACTTTTTGTGCTAACATAACAAAAAAATTGATTTCAGATAATATTCACTTTTCACAACACTTTTGGAATGCATAGTATCATAAATTCTTTATAGTACATAAAATTCTTAAAACTAAACATTTTTAAAATCTGAATCTTACTTTCCACTGTCATTTGTTATGACATGAGGGCATTGTACTATATGCTATGCTGCTGTAAAACACTCTATCCCAGCTGCCCTCTGAAAACTATGGAAGAGGTTGCTAGGATGTTAGTAATTATAGGAAGATGTTGTTTGTTTATTGTTGTTTATCTACAATGACATCAGGAAGGTGAGGTCTTGACATGCAGATGTATTGGATTTAAATGAGGTAGGGCAGTCCTAACTCACCAGTTTCACTTTGTCTTCCAGAGTTATCTGGCTTAGATCAGGTAGAAAGGTTTCAATATCATCTTAGAGCCCAAAGATTTACACTTTATTTGTGGGACATAATTGCAAGAAAAATCTTGAGTTTTAGAGGTAAATTATGAAAATGGGCAATGGATGTATGGGGAGCCCTTTACCGTGGTTGAATGAAAAACTAGTAAATTGTTTACTAGCATACCAATCACTCCACAAAATGAGTGGGCATTATATATTTCTTTTCTTTTTTTTCTTTATTGCACATAGCCAAGAATGTGTGGGGTTTCCAGAGCAAAAGTGAAAATGATAATCATTAATAAAATCATGAAAATGCTTGAAGCTTCAAAAGTTAAATGCGTGAATGTTGCGTATTGACTGTATATTTTTAAAAAAGTGAGCAGTATGTGATGGAGAATTATGGTTCTATATAATTATATTTTTGTGTTCTTCTATGTAAATGGAAATGCTCTTTTTTTTTAAGTAATTCTGAATTTAAAAAAATAATCAGCCATTAGACACAATTAGTTCAAACAAAAGAAATTTATTGAGATAAGAATAATAGAAACAAAATGATCCCTCCCTCGCTAAGCCTAGGATTCTCTCTACTTTAACTACACATAGCATCCATGGGAAGAGTGTATATGCACTCAGAGTGTACTCTAATATGGGGCTAAAGTGCTTTACACCTTTGAGGTCATAAGGTTCTGAGGTCCTTCATCATCTTGTGGTATATTTACATTGTTCCTTTTGTTGCAGCATTTGTACCAGATAGGTTTCTCAGCTTTTGTACTCAGGGCAGATTTTCTTCCCTGCTGCCGGAAGTCACACTGCCTTGACTCATGACTTAGAGAGTGTACCTCATTTTTAAGTGGGTTAACAGAGGCATGGCCAATTTTTGGTCAGCAAATAGTTAACTTCTCCTTCCATCAAGGAAAACTTAATTTTTTAAAAGGGGTAACAGAGTGTAAATCATTCTTTATATTTCTTTAGTACCCCCTTATCTTTATTTCCTGCCCCTTATCTTTAATGCTTTTATCATCTGCACCTGGGAGAATCAATTAATCAGATGTGTACTAATCATTTCCCCATTACATTTCATTAAGGATATATTTGATTAACCAGGAGCAACATTAATTATAAATTGGTCAATTGGATGAAGTGTTTGAATATTTTAATTTTTATTAGCTCTCAGAGGTCCATATGTTATATAGTTTTGAAGAAAAAAAATAGGCAGAATAACAATTTAAGCTCTTCCCTATTGGATTTTTTTTTAAATCCAGAGATTCAAGCTGGGAGACTCACCTGCCAGTTATATTTGTGCTGCCATGTATTGAGCAAATAGCTGGAGATGATTTCTCAGAACCAGGAACTTAACTATGCACTTATAAAGGTTTTTTTGCATTTGCTCATGTTCTCTGTGTTTTGATACACAGAACAAGAAATGTTGATGAGACATGAGGTAGAACAGCTTGTTCTTCCCCAGCTATTTTGACTTCGCAATACTGGCAGTGGTTTAAAAAAAAAAAAAAAAAAAAACACGTTTGCTATGCTAACTAAGCAAACACATGGTACTTGGAATATGGGTTGGGAACAGCTAGTCTATTCTCAGTATCAAGAACTCTTGTGCTTAGGTACTTTTTTTTTTTTCAGTTTACAAGTGTACAATACTTAAAGTTCCTGAATTTTCTAGAATTCTTTTCACATGGGAACAAAAGAATTGTGTCTCATGTGCAAGCAAAATGTTTTAATTCATTCTTTTCTATTCTGTTTAAGAATAAATTCTGAAACAAAGAATGCCTCATTATTTCCAGAGAGAGATTCTTTTTAGCTTTTAGAGTGCTGTGGTTATGAAAATAAAGAATAGTAGTCCTGCTTTGGGACATTACAAAAGTGTTTTGTACCATAGAATGAAAATCAACAGTTCCTCATTGAATGCTGGGAACAGTAGCCCCTCAGAATGAGAAGGAAATAAGTTACTAATAAGGTTCAGAAATATCAAATAGATGATTAATGGACAATATTGCTGAGAAGTCTTGAAAGAGATCAGAAATTATAATAAAATCTGGTAAATATTATTTGAGAATTTCTCTTTAAGAGATTTTATTATTATCTGTTAGCCAGGTTCACAATTTCAGTCATCTTCCACTCCTTATTCTTACTTGCCCAGCATATTGAAGCAGATGCCAAGTCTCAGCCTTTGTCACAAGATGAAATTCCATATTGGAGACAGGAAGATCTGGGCACAGAATTTTACCTTAGACTCTGTGATTTTGGGCAAATTATTTCACTTGGTCTGGGTTTCATATAGTTTCTTAATCTACAAAATGAGGAGGGTTGAACTTACTGATCTCTCCTTTCAGCTCTAAATGTATGATACTATGATAATTCTGCAAACAATTGCTATAGTAGAGTTTCACTAGCATCCCCTATATTTTAGCCATTAATCTTCTTTGTAACCCGATGTTTCATGAGTCACATTCAAAATTCCTTATAGAAGATAGTGTCATAACTCTCTGTTCATTGATCTAGGTGGGTGGGCCATTTGCTTGCACAACTGTTATGCAAGTCCCAATCTCTTAGTTTTTAGGCTAATAGGGTCATAGATTTGGAGATGAAAGAAATTTTAGAGGTCATCTCGTCCAATCCTCCAATTTTACAGATAAGGAAACTGAAGCCCAAAGAGATCAATTGACTTGACCAATACTAAATAAATGGCAGAACTAGAATTTAATCCCTTGTCCTCTTATTTTATATCTAATACACTTTGCATTGGGCTCAAATGCAATGCAATACATTTTACCTTGTTTTTCACCCTTTCTTTACTCTTTTATGTTATATCCTTCTTTTGTGTTAAATCTTGAATTCAGGGTGACACATAATATCCATTTAGTAGTGACCAAGAAGAATCTACAAGTAGATGTATACCAATCCAAACATGAAGAATTAGTGGTTGAGTGCACAAAGAATAGAGTGGGAATAATTAAAAACTTTACTACCTTTTCTTAATAACCAGTTCTACTTAAGCCTAATTCTTTTGTAGTTATGTACATCTCATTCCAAATATAATACCTTGTAGCAATCCCATTGTTTTAAGTAAATCATTATTTTGTTATTGAAATTTGTCCTACAACCTCTCAAGTTCCTTTATGGTGAAAACAATCCCATCTTTTAACTCCCCAAATGAAGAAAGTAGCCCGCTAGTAAAGAGTAATTACTTTATTCTAATAAAGACTTTACTAGTAAACTGATAAAGAGTGTACTAGCCCAAACTAGTAAAGAATTTGATAAAACAAAGGCTTTCAGTACTAGATTTTTTTCTTTATAACTTTGCTCTCATTCTCAAAGGAGTTCAACACTTTTTCCATTGAGATCTCTAGATTATAGACCTTCATTACAGACCATAATTAGTTGGTCTATGCTCCCATCAGCATGGTTCCTTTTACTTGTGTAGTTTCTAAGTTTCTTAGTTGTTCCCTTGCTTTGATGGCATATTCCTTAAAGGAATATTCAAATTCTCCTCCAATTACAGAATGTGTGCAGACAGCTTACATCTATTTGGTTTATGCTGGAGCTCTAGAGCTTTGTATTTTTTTTTTTTTTTTAATGTTTTGGGTTGTGGTGGAGGGGAGCTGTCAGCACAGTCAGGGAATGTTAACCTTGGTAGTATCTGTATTTTTCTTGTCAATTTTCTTAAACGTTGATTGGTCTAGTTCTGTCAGATTAGTCAGGTTCCTTTCCTGTACCATTAAGAAGGCCTCTTGTATACAGCCAGAAGCTCAGCAGGCAATCCCTCTATTTCAGGATGTTCTATCATGTTACTCAATTTGTTTAGCTTCCCTTCTTTTTGAATCTACTTTCTCTACTTCAACCACTAGGTCAGTCATGAAGTAATTTCAAATCAAGCTTGGTGGCTCACAAAATATTCTGGGTAAGGCCTGTTTCAGACCAATCTAGTTGTTTGTGCTTAGGATCAGAACCAAAATGAGATATTTGTAGATCACATAACTAACAACTGGAAATTTACTCAAATATAACATAGAAAGAATGTGCAGAGAAATAGAACTTTTGTTCAGTCAGATATTTCTGCCCCTACCTACAAATTTGGCAGGGTGATGTACCCAGTCAGAAATGTGTGTTGGCTGAAGACTCTCTTGAGAATTGTTTTGCTAAGGTTTTTTTTTTTTTAATTTTTATTTAATAATTACTTTATATTGACATTCGTTTCTGTTCCGATTTTTTTTTCCTCCCTCCCTCCACCCCCTCCCCTAGATGGCAAGCAGTCCTTTATATGTTGGATATGTTGCACTATATCCTAGGTACAATATGTGTTTGCAGAACCGATTCTCTTGTTGCATAGGGAGAATTGGATTCAGAAGGTATAAATAACCCAGGAAGAAAAACAAAAATGCAGATAGTTCACATTCGTTTCCCAGTGTTCTTTCTTTGGGTGTAGCTGCTTTTGTCCGTCATTTATCAATTGAAACTCAGGTCTTTTTGTCAAAGAAATCCACTTCCATCAAAATATGTCCTCATACAATATCGTTGTCGAAGTGTATAATGATCTCCTGGTTCTGCTCATTTCACTTAGCATCAGTTCATGTAAGTCTCGCCAGTCCTCTCTGTATTCATCCTGCTGGTCATTTCTTACAGAACAATAATATTCCATAACATTCATATACTACAATTTACCTAGCCATTCTCCAATTGATGGGCATCCATTCATTTTCCAGTTTCTAGCCACTACAAATAGGGCTGCTACAAACATTTTGGCACATACAGGTCCCTTTCCCTTCTTTAGTATTTCTTTGGGATATAAGCCCAATTTTATTTTTTGTATTTTTAAATGTCCCATTGATAGATTTATTTGCTTCTACAAGCTGTGTATTTATGAGATTAATTTTAGATTCTGCAATGTTACTGAAGTTGTTGTTTCTTTTAGTTTTCAGTTGTCTTTCTAGGGTGATCTCATCTTCAGAGAACAATACTTCTGTTTCTTCTTTGTTCCTATCTATTATCTCAATTTCTTTTTCTTGTCTTATTGTTATACATTGCATTTTTATTACTATATCAAACAATATAGATGATAATAAACTTTCCCCCTTTATTACTCATCTTATCAGAAAAGCCTCTAAAATTATTTTATTATAGGCAATGCTATTTCTTGATTTTAGATATTCTTATTATATTATTTTTTATTTTTAAAAATTTATTTAGTATTTTGTTTCCCCCATTATATGTAAAACCAATTTTAATAGTTGTTTTTTAAAACTTTGAATTCCAAATTCTTCCCCTTCTTCCCTTCTTACTACCCTCATAGAGAAGACAAGTAATTCAATAGAGATGTGTGTAGTAGTCAGGCAAAACTAATATTTCCATATTAATCATATGAAAGAAAACAATCCAAAAAACCCTCAAGAAAAATAAAGTTAAAAAGTATTCTTTAATCTGTATTCAGAAACCATCAGTTCTTTCTGTGGGGATAGATAGCATTTTTCATCATAAATCCTTCAGAGTTGTCTTGGTTCATTGTATTGCTGAGAATAGCTAAATCATTAACATCTGATCATCTAATTATATTGTTGTAATTTTGTACATAATACATTTCACTTTGCGTCTGCTCATGGTAGTCTTTCCAGGTTTTTCTGAAAACATTTTGCTCATCATTTCTTATTACATAATAGTATTATAGCATGATCATATAGCACAATTTGTTCATCTATTCCCCAGTTGATATTCTTTTAATTTCCAATTCTTTTACATCAGAAAAGCACTGCTATAAACATTTTTTTTTTGCACATATAGGTTTCTTTCCTTTTTAAAATCTCCTTTGGATACAAACATAATAGTGGCATTGCTAGATCAAAGAGTGTGCATGGTTTTATAGCTCTTTGGGCATAGTTTCAATTTGCTCTATAGAATGGTTGAATCAGTTCACAACTCCACCAACAATGCATTGTCTCATTTTTCTCACCCCTTAATTTTATTTTTTTAGATATCATCTCTTTATATTCAACTCACACCTGTGCCCTCTGTCTATATATACTCTTTCTGACTGCCCTGATAACGAGAAACTTTTTATGAGTTACCAGAATTGTCTTTCCATGTTGGAATGTAAACAGTTTAACCTTATTAAGTCACTTTTCTGTTTATCTTTTTATGCTTCTCTTGAGTCTTGTGTTTTAAAGTCAGAATTTCTTTTTAACTCTGGTCTTATTATTATGAATGCATGAAAATTCTCTTTTTTTTTGAATATACATTTTTCCTCCCTAAAAGATTATACTCAGTTTTCCTGGGTAGACGATCCTTGGTTGTAATTCTAATTCTTCTGCCCTCCAGAATATTGTATTCCAAGCCCTCCCACTCCTTTAAGTTTGAAATATTCTCTCCTTTTCACTTTGGGATCTCTTTCAGGAGGTGATCATTGTATTTTTTCAATTAACTTCTGGTTCTAGAATATCAGGACAATTTTATTGAAAATTTCTTGAAAGATGTCTAGGCTTTTTTTTTTTTTTTTACCATAGTGTTCAGGTAGTCCATTTTCTCATGGATTTATTTTTTAGGTTGTTTTTCCAATGAAATATTTCAAATTGTTTTCTATTTTTTCATTCTTTTGGTTTTGTTTGATGGTTTCTTTATTTTTAATAAAGTCATTAGTTTCTGTGTGCTCAATTTTAATTTTTAAAGAATTATTTTCTTCAATGAGATTTTGTACATCCTTTTCCATTTGACCAATTTTACTTTTTAGAATGATTTTTTTTTCTTCAGTGAATTTTTGTCCCTCTTTTCCCATTTGTCTAATTCTGCTTTTCAAGCCTTTTTCTTCTTTGGATTTTTGTGCCTCCTTTATCATTTGACCTATTCTGTTATTTTAAGTGTTATTTTCTTCAGTATTTTTTTGTGTCTTCTTTACCAAATTGTTGATTATTTTCCCTCAATGATTTTTCTTGTATCATTCTCATTTTTCTTTCCAATTTTCCCATTACTTCCCTTACTCAATTTTCAAAATATTTTTTGAGCTCTTCCATGGCCTGAGACTAATTCATATTTTTCTTTAAGAATTTGGATGCAGGAATTTTGACTTTGTTTTCTTCTTTTAAGTATATGTTTTGATCTTCCTTGTTGCCATAGTAACTTTCTATGGTCAGATTTTTTTCTGTTGTTTGCTCATTTCTCTAGTCTGTTTCTTGACTTTTAACTCTTTATTAAAATGTGGCTCTGCTTCCAGAATAGAGTGTCCACTATCCATAGCTTCAGGAGTTTTGCATAGCTGTTATCAGAAATATTTCTAGGGACCTGCACATTTTCAGTTTTTCCAAGATGATATGATTTAAGGAGAGATGCATTTACTACTCTCCTATTATCTTCTCTCATTTGTGAATGATTACAATCACTTTCTGTCCTGGAACTGTGATGAGGATCCCTGATCCACTTTAGCTGTAAAAAGGCCCTTGTAAACTCCTTCTGATCAGTGTCGGATATCTTTTACCATCTATGAACTGAAAACAACAGAAGCAGCCACAGTTGCTGCTGCTGTCAATTCAGTGATTCCTAAGTACTGTTCTTGGTTTGCTGGGGCCTGTTTGTGCTGTCATTTGGTTTTTAGCTCCCATTTTAAAAATCAAATGACCTGATCATTTGTCTATTTTGAGAGTTTGAAAAAACACCTTTAAAGTATGGGTTAGCTCCCTGGAGGGCCTCAGGATCAGCCAGAGTCAGGATAAATCAAAGTCTTTGGTCTTTAGGGGGAGAAGTGAAGAAGGTGGATAAGCTGCCAGGTGGCTTGCCAAAGATGTATCCTGCATTCTGCAGCACGGAGTCTCCAGCCCCTCTCCTCCTCATCCTGCCACCAAGTAACTCTGACTTCTCTCTCCCAGCTCTCCAATCCTTGTATACAATGATCTCAACACATAACATTCAGCAAGCACCAATGGTGAGGAGAGCCATCATGTCACCATTTTTTCCACATATTTAGATAATTCATAGCACCATTTCATCTAAATATGTAGACGGAATCATTATCTCACATCAAATAGGTAATTAGCCTTAAGTGCTCTTTTGTCTGATTCTAGCACACCTTTTTGGAGTTTCAGCCCTCTATATCTTCTACTTTCTTTTGTTTTAACACAGATAGTCAAGCCATCCCTGACTTCTTAGGGAGGTGAGAACCCCCAAAAGGAGGTGATCACATACTCCCTGACTTCTCAGGAAGAGAGATGAAAAACACTAAAGGGAAGTGGGGAGTCAAGCCAGATAATGTTAGCGGATTTCTGGGCTGAAGGTATGCACAAACATCAGCATGGGAGGTATTACACATTCACATAACAATAAAGCACAGGTTAGCAGAGATCCCTCTCCCCACAGCCGGTGCAGGCTCAATGTGGTGTAACAAACATGAATTGTACATGCAAGTAGTGATATAACAAACAATATGAATCAACATGGTATTATAAAAGATTTCCAGAAGTCCTACAAGGAGGGTTTGTAAATAACAATCACACATATGCCTCCTTCAGCAGCCAAGAGATAGTCTAAAACCAATCTATTGTCCATTACTTCATTTGTCAGGGAATCCAATGATCCCTGCAAGTTTTTGAAGTTCTGCAATAGTCTTTTTATATGTTAGGGAATCCAATGATTCCACAGATTTTGAAGTCTTGGCAACAATCTTATCACGTCCCAGAGAATCCAATGATTACTGAGAGTTTTCAAGTCCTACAACAGTTTTATCATGTCTCAGAGAATCCAATGATTCCTGAGGGTTTTCAAGTCCTAAAACAGTCTTATCATGTCTCAGGGATTCCAATGATTCCTGAGATTTTTGAATTCCAACTTTTTTTGATGTCTGTGAATTAATTGCCACAATAGCCATGCTCTTTTAGTGGTGGGCACAGTCAGCAAGGAACCACCTAAAGTTTCTTGGGTCTTCTCCTTCGTTTCAAGGGTCTGCTCCATCTCTCTCCAATGGACAAGGCGAATATGGCTTGTTGACACGCATCTGATTCCTTCTCCATCTGTAGAGATACAAGCAAACACTCGCCCCAAGCAGTTAACCTATCTGGTCCCTTCTACTCACCACTTTCTGGATCTCTCCACATAACCTGGAGATTATCTAAAGATAATGGAGCTGCTCAGACTGGACAATGGCCTTCCAGTCGTTTCATAACTTGTTTCATAACAAGTTTCATAACTTGTCTGCCAGAGCCAGTGTATCCTTGTCAAAAATCAAGAAGTTAATAGTATAAAGAGCTAAATTTAGAAGTTCTCTAGGGTTACCTGTGGCTCCCCCTTTCTTTTGTTTTTGGAGGAGTGTCTTAATGTCTCTGTTTCTCCTCTCTACTACTGCCTGTCCTTGAGGATTAAAGGGTATGCCCGTAGTTTGTGAAATCTTATACTGTGCACAGAAATATGCAAAATATTTAGAAGTATATGCAGGTCCATTATCTGCATTTATTGTGTGTGGCACACTCATAATTGCAAATGCTTGTATAAGGAATTCAGTGACCACTTGGCTGTCTCTTTTGCTGCTGGTATTGCAAAAATAAGTCCTGAAAAGGTGTCTGCTACAAGATGGATGAAAGACAGATGACCAAAAGATTTATAATGGATCATGTCCATTTGCCAAATTTCACTGGGTCTCAAACCATGAGGGTTCTTCCCTGGAGGGAGTGTAGGAGCATGGAAAGGAAGGCAAGCTGTACAGCCTTTTGCTATGCTCCTAGCTTCCTCTTTTGTTATCCCAAATTGCAAATGTAAAGCTCGAGCAGCCTGATGATATTTAGAATGAGATTCTTGGGCTGCCTGAAATAAAGGAGTATTGGCTAACATGGTTAGAAGGTGATTTGCCTTTGAATTACCATCAAAAATAGGATCTGGAAGTCCACTATGTAAGTGGACATGCAAGATATAAATCTTACCTGTATGCTTTCTCACTTACTCTTGAAGTTCCTTAAAGAGCTGATATATATTGGAAGCTGCAAATTTTATTTGGGCTGTGGCAATTCTTTGTACCATATCTACTGAATAGGAGATGACCTACTTATTACCAAAGATTGATTTAGAACAGAGTTAATATAACTGAGGGGCGAAACATGAACTATTTTTGTAACAAGGTAATTAATCACTCTTTAAATATTTGATAAAGTTTACTTAAAAATTCATTCAACCCAGATTTTATTTTTTTTCCCTTTCATGACTTGCTCACTTTTCCCCCTTGAAGTGGAATTGCTCATGATCACTAGTTTTCATGTTGATAATTTCAATGTATTGAGTATTTTCTATTTTTGTAGATATTCACCCACTTTCTCTGAATTTTCAGATTTAATAGCATAAAGTCATTTCTAAGAATACTTTGTATTGTCTCCTTGTGAATTCATCTTGGTGTTTTTAGTTTTGTTTCTTTAATTTTGGCATGTTAATTGTCTCCTTTCTTGATCAGGTTCACTTGAGGTTTGACAGTTTTTGATGGTTTAAAAAATAGCTCAGTTTTGTTATCAGTTAGATAAGCTTTATTTAGTGTACTTTTTTTTATTAAAGCTTTTTATTTTCCAAAACACATGTATGGACAATTCTTCAGTATTAGCCCTTGTGAAATCTTTTGTTCCAATTTTCCCTCCCTTCACCCACACCCTTCCCTATATGGCAAGTAATCCAATATATATTAAACATGGTAGAAGTATATGTTAAATATAATATATGTATATATAATTACATAATTATTGTGCTGCACAAGAAAAATCAAATCAAACCAGTAAAAAAAATTAGCAAAATAAAATGCAAGCAAGCAACAACAAAGAGTGAAAATGCTATGTTATGAACCACATTCAGTTCCCACAGTCCTCTCAAGTTTAAAAGGTTAAAATTGTTTGAAAAACAAAACAAAATAAAACAAAACATTTTTGTGGCTTCATTTAAATTTGAGTGTTATTTATTTTTCCATGTGTCTGGTAAATAAAAAAAAGAGAATAATTTTGAAGGGCTATTATTTTTTTCAGCCTTCTTTCTTTCTTTCTTTTTAAATTAAAGCTTTTTTATTTAGAAAACATATGCATAGGTAATTCTTCAACATTGACCCTTGCAAACCTTGTGTTCCAAATTTTTCTCTCCTTCCCCTCACCCCCTCTCTTAGATGGCAGGTATTACAATACATGTTAAATATGTTAAATCCAATATATGTATACATATTTATACAGTTATCTTGCTGCACAAGAAAAATCAGCTCTAGAAAGAAAAAAACCTGAAAAGGAAAACAAAATGCAAACAAATATCAACAGAAACCTGAAAATGCTATGTTGTGGTCCACACTCAGTTCCCACAGGCCTCTCTCTGGATGTAGATGGCTTTCTTCATCACTGGACAATTAGAACTGGTTTGAATCATCTCATTGTTGAATAGAGCCATGTCCATCAGAATTGATCATTGAATAGTTTTGTTGTTGGTATATATAATCATCTCCTGGTTCTGCTCATTACACTTAGCATCAGTTCATGTAGATCTTTCCAGGCCTCTCTGAAATCATCCTGCTGGTCATTTCTTACAAAACAATAATATTCCATAACATTCATACACCATAACTTATTCAGCCATTCTCCAATTGATGGGCATCCATTCAGTTTCCAGCTTCTTGCCACTACAAAAAGGGCTGCCATATATGTATATACATACATACATATAAATAAATATATAAAATCAAAGTTATTTATTTTGTGATTAATAATGATCTCTAGTTCTTCTTTGGTTACAGATTTCTTTCTTACAACAAATACTGGGGAATTCCAAGGATTTAGAGAAGGTTGTATGTGTCCTTGGTCAAGTTGCTCCTGTATTATATCTAATAAGACCTGAATTGCTCCTTAAGAGCCACTGTTCTATCCACATTGGTGTATCAGTTTTCCATTGGATAGGAAAGGTGAAAGTGTTGGCAGGCCTTCAATAGCAGCCCTACCTAAAAAACCGAGGTACACATTTTTAATCCTAATTATTGTAGAATGTCTCTTCCTCACTGATTGATGGGGATTTTCAACTATAAAAGGAGTAAAAACTCATGTTTCACCTTCAAATGCCCATCTCAAAGGGGTAGCACTAACTTCAGCTGCTATTGATCCTCCTACTCCAGACATGTAGGTGTCTGCCTTAATCTTTGGCCAGTGACTGGGCCAGCTGGCAACTCTAATTATTGTACAATCTGCACCTGTGTCTACCAATCCTTCTAATAGTATGCCATTTATATAGATAGTGAGCATATGTTGGTCAGCAGTCACAGCTGCTGTCTAGAATATTCCTGGAATTTGTTGTTTGGAGTCAGAATCTGGGCAATTATCACCAGATTGCTTATTAGGGTCTGTATCAGTAAACCTGATGCTGCTACTTCTCCTGGTTTCTAAGTCAAACATTGTCTACCATGTTAGTGACTGGGATATTATCTACACATTCCCTAGTTTCCCACATCAGTGTATGGATGGACACTGTTTTGTATGTACTCTCAAGAGGTGAAATGGTCAAGCCTACTGTGCCTGGAGCAAGGGATCCATAGGTTGGAGAGGAACAGATTTCACCTCTCCAGGGGATATCTCAGTTGTCCCACTTGCATATAGCTCTATTCTCCCCAACTGTAATCTCTTTCTCCCATCAGATTGCTTTCTGGCTGGTTGATTGTGTAATCCCCTTCTCCCATCAAATTGCTTCCTGGCTGATTGGTCATATCTGAGTACTGAACTTCTAAAAACTCTCTGGGTGCAGTATCAGCTGCCATCATGCCCTCAGTAATTTTTTTTCTTTGGGCCCTCAGGCTGGCCCCCTATCCTGTTTCCCTGAATCAGTCTACATTCTGATGCTCAATGGAAACCTCTGTTGCATTTTAGACATGGAGTTTTGGGTCTTGTTCTCCCACTCTGTCTCTATGCCAACATTGCACTTTCAGATGCCCTACTTTACCACATTGAAAGCATTGACAAGTCTGCCAAAAGGGACCCTGTCTTCCCATGTTTGGATCTTGGGAAGTCTGCATCATAGCCTGGCTATAAAAGGCATTTGTGCCCACTGTGGCACAGCATCTTATGATCTCCTCTAAAGGAGCATCCTTGTGTAGTCCTAGTATAATTCTTCTACAATCCTCATTAGCATTTTCTTTAGCAAGTTGCCTTGTCATAATTTCTGTTGTGGCATTTTCACCAATAGTTCGTATGACAGCTGTCTGCAGAACATCCTACAAAATCAGCAAAGGGTTCATTTGGCCCTTGCTCTATTTTTGGGAAGGCTTCTCCTCTGTATTGCTTTCCTGGGAAGGGGCCCCATGCATTGATAACAGCAGAAGCTATGCTTATATGCTACTATGGGGTAATTAATCTGTATTGAAGTGTCTGCATAAGAATCTACACATGTTAGTTGGTCACAGGTGACTGATGTATTAACTCCAGCTTGACTATTTCATTTGGGCTGGTATCCTATAGAGCTCACTATATTCAGAAATCCACAACAAGTTTTGTCCAGGTTCTAAGCATGTCCTTGCTATAGATTTCCAATCACAGGGGTTAAAATTTCATAAGCCAAATTCTCTAATAACATCTTAATATAAGATGATGTAGCCCTGTAAAGAGTGCAAGCCTTTTTCAGGTCTTTGATAATTTCTAGATTAAAAGGAGTGTATCTTCTCCCTTTTTGACCTGAAGAATTAAGCTGTTACTTACAGAATAAATTTCTATTCTCAAATCAGGTGTATTCTGCCCTTTCTCTTTGACGTTAAGTAGTGCCTGTTGCAATCAAGTCATGGGAAGGGGAGTTGTGTGTGGGGGGGTGCTGTTGATATCACTGCCTCCCCTCCCCCTCCCCCTCCACTCCTCCTCCTCTCTCTACCCAGGAAGGTGAAATTGATAGGGAATGGTCAAGAGTCTGCTCGGGTATAGGTGGAGGTGAAGCTGGGCTGTGAGAGTGAGGATTACCAGGCCCTTTAAGTTCACTTAACTCCCCATGCCTTTCAGCTATTTTATTAGTACCATCTCTCTTATCTTCCTCTTTCTCCTCATGATTCCTTGTTTGATTGTTCTCCTTAAAACTTTTCTTTTTTCTAGAACTTGCAGGATTCTTTAAGGCCAATTGTATTATGTTGCATATCTAGAATGTTTCCTTAGAAATTGAATCAGGACCATTATCATTATAATATTCACATAGGTAATCTCCTCCTAGTTTCCAATTGTCTGCCTCTATTTCTTCTTTCTTGAAGAACCAAAGGAACATGCATTCTAAAGTTTCCAAGAGTTCACTAATCAGCTCCCAAGTTACAAGCAAACCTCACCTCTTTATTAGTTTAAGTATGCTTTCTACAGAGCTCCCTTGGAGTGGGGGTAGGGAGAATCTTTTCCTAATACCTGCTCCATTTCAGCTAGAAAATGAAAGTTACTACTTTAGCCTTTGACAAAGTTCCCTGTTTGTCTATTTTAATACTCACCCTATTTCCTAGTCATAGGAACTTCTTCACTGAAATTAGGGTCCTTAGTCCACATTGGGATGCCAAATAAAATTTCCAGACTAGTTCCTTGGAAGGCCTCAGGATCAGCCAGAGTCAGGATAAATCAAAGTCCTTGCTCTTTTGGAAGAGAAGTGAAGGAAGCAGGCAAGTTGCCAAAGATGTATCCTGGATTCTAGAGTTCGGAGTCTCCAGCCTCTCTCCTCCTTGTCCTACTGCCAGGTGACTCTGACTTCTCTTTCCCAGCCCTCCAATCCTTGCCTTTTTGTACTTGCCTTCTTTGTGCTTTCTCAGTATTCAGCAAGTACCAATAGTAAGGAGAGCCATCACATAACTATCTCATCTACATATGTATATAGAGCCATTATCTCACATTGAAGGTAATTAGCTGTAAGTGCTTGATTGTCTGATTCAAGCACACCTTTTTGGAGTTTCAGCCCTTTACAGATACCCAGTTTTACTTATTGATTCATTTTTTGGGTTTGTTTTCAATGTTATTTATCTCTTCTTTGACTTTCAGAATTCTGTTGTGTGTATGTGCTTACTTGGACTTTTTCATTTGTTGTTACCTGTCTAGTTTGTTTGTTTTTAATTATATTGACTTTCTCTCTCATTTTTGTTGATGAAAATGTTTAGAAATATAACATTTGTCCTCAGGACTATTTTGACTGCACACTAAAAGTTTTGGGCTGTTGTTACAATTGTTCCCACATTTTTGACCCATACTTACTTAGGATTATGTCATCCCTATGTAGGTTTGAATCCTTCCCAAATTTTCCTTATTGACAATAATTTTAATTGAAATTTGGTCAATAACACTGAAGTACACAAATGGATCCATGATTTCATTGATTTAGGAGTTCCCTCTTGTAGGGCAGAGTACAATACATCCATGTCTACCTATCCTATTGGACCCATACCTTCCCTCTGGTTCATTATAGAAGATCTACCCAAATATCTAAATGTTTTCCTTACTTATACCTAATATCAGTGAAGCATTCTGCTTGTCTACCTGTAATTCCCCAGTTTCACAAAAGGACTAAGCCATCTTCTTTGTGTGCATTACAATTCTTTGGTGACATTCTTTTTTCTCATTCTTTTTGTTGTTGTTGTTGGTTACATGTTCAATCCTGCAATACTCTCCATCATGTAGTTTCCAATACTTTCTGTGGAATACTTATCTTTAATTCTTTGAATTAGTTGTAATTCAATACTTACTATATTATGCCTCCAGTTACAACTGGATGTTCCCCAAGTGTGAAATGTCTGCCACTTTACTCCTATTTTTTTAATTTCCTGGCTTACTTCAAGAGCCATCTCAAAGCTCATCTTTTTCAGGAGGTCTTTCCTCCAATTGCTAATGCCTTCCCCTTTAATTATCTTCATCTACTCAACATATATCACCTTGTATGAACCTAATTTTCATATTGTCTTTCCCAATTAAATTATAATTCTCTTTGACAGGAGATACTGTTGTGTTTTTTATACTTTCATTGCTTGCCATAGTACCTAGCACATAGTAGGTGCTTTGAAAATATTTGCTTATTTATTGGTACTTATAATCTCTTAAGTGGAGAAGATTCATTAACTGAAAAAAATATAATGACTACTGAGGTGACTCTTTTCTCCTTTGCTTTATCCAGGACTCAAATTCTAGAATATAACAGGATTGTTTGCTCATGATGATTATTGAAGGTGAGAATCATGACTTCTATTTCTTTCAGTGAGTTGGAGGACCATTTCCCTTGCCTTTGCTCTTAAGTTCCATCTTAAGCTACTCTGCTTTGACACTCTTCTGAACCTGGTACTGCTATTTGACCCACTAATGAAATCTAAGGATCAATGATCCTTGTTATCCACCCAGAAGCTGAATACTATGACTTTCTGGGCTTTTCTACCACATAGATGTTTATTTTTATGTGTTGTCTTTCTCAAATAGAGGATAGGTTATATTTAATAGCTGGGGCCATGTCACTTCATCTATTTGTATTCTAACCACAGCATAGTATTTGGCATAGAGTAAATGCTTAATAAATGTATTTTTATTCATTCTCTATAATATAAACTAAGTGTATTATAGAGCTGCAAAAGAAAGTCCTAAGTAAGGTCGTGGGGTAAAGCTTATTGCCACTGGGAATGACTAAGAGTTTTTGCAGGAGATGGCATTAGAGTTGCACTTTATAGCAATTTAATTGGTAAAAATGGTAAGCAATAACATTCCAAAATTGGAGTAAGTTTGGAGTGGAGATGAATTGCTGGAGGATTCCACTGATCACTGCCTTCACCATTAGACAGGGTCAGCCAGAAACTACTGGACACCTCTCCTCCTGCTACATGTCCTCCACATGACCCACCAACACAAGACAAGAACTTTTCTTGATTCTCCAACCCTTACCATAGTGGAGATGACCTACTTATTACCAGAGATTGATTTAGAACAGAGTTAATATAACTGAGGGGCGAAACATGAACTATTTTTGTAACAAGGTAATTAATCACTCTTTAAATATTTGATAAAGTTTACTTAAAAGTTCATTCAACCCAGATTTTATTTTTTTTCCCTTTCATGACTTGCTCACTTTTCCCCCTTGAAGTGGAATTGCTCACGATCACTAGTTTTCATGTTGATAATTTCAATGTATTGAGTATTTTCTATTTTTGTAGATATTCACCCACTTTCTCTGAATTTTCAGATTTAATAGCATAAAGTCATTTCTAAGAATACTTTGTATTGTCTCCTTGTGAATTCATCTTGGTGTTTTTAGTTTTGTTTCTTTAATTTTGGCATGTTAATTGTCTCCTTTCTTGATCAGGTTCACTTGAGGTTTGACAGTTTTTGATGGTTTAAAAAATAGCTCAGTTTTGTTATCAGTTAGATAAGCTTTATTTAGTGTACTTTTTTTTATTAAAGCTTTTTATTTTCCAAAACACATGTATGGACAATTCTTCAGTATTAGCCCTTGTGAAATCTTTTGTTCCAATTTTCCCTCCCTTCACCCACACCCTTCCCTATATGGCAAGTAATCCAATATATATTAAACATGGTAGAAGTATATGTTAAATCTAATATATGTATATATAATTATATAATTATTGTGCTGCACAAGAAAAATCAAATCAAACCAGTAAAAAAAATTAGCAAAATAAAATGCAAGCAAGCAACAACAAAGAGTGAAAATGCTATGTTATGAACCACATTCAGTTCCCACAGTCCTCTCAAGTTTAAAAGGTTAAAATTGTTTGAAAAACAAAACAAAATAAAACAAAACATTTTTGTGGCTTCATTTAAATTTGAGTGTTATTTATTTTTTCCATGTGTCTGGTAAATAAAAAAAAGAGAATAATTTTGAAGGGCTATTATTTTTTCAGCCTTCTTTCTTTCTTTCTTTTTAAATTAAAGCTTTTTTATTTAGAAAACATATGCATAGGTAATTCTTCAACATTGACCCTTGCAAACCTTGTGTTCCAAATTTTTCTCTCCTTCCCCTTACCCCCTCTCTTAGATGGCAGGTATTACAATACATGTTAAATATGTTAAATCCAATATATGTATACATATTTATACAGTTATCTTGCTGCACAAGAAAAATCAGCTCTAGAAAGAAAAAAACCTGAAAAGGAAAACAAAATGCAAACAAATATCAACAGAAAGCTGAAAATGCTATGTTGTGGTCCACACTCAGTTCCCACAGGCCTCTCTCTGGATGTAGATGGCTTTCTTCATCACTGGACAATTAGAACTGGTTTGAATCATCTCATTGTTGAATAGAGCCATGTCCATCAGAATTGATCATTGAATAGTTTTGTTGTTGGTATATATAATCATCTTCTGGTTCTGCTCATTACACTTAGCATCAGTTCATGTAGATCTTTCCAGGCCTCTCTGAAATCATCCTGCTGGTCATTTCTTACAAAACAATAATATTCCATAACATTCATACACCATAACTTATTCAGCCATTCTCCAATTGATGGGCATCCATTCAGTTTCCAGCTTCTTGCCATTACAAAAAGGGCTGCCATATATGTATATACATACATACATATAGATAAATATATAAAATCAAAGTTATTTATTTTGTGATTAATAATGATCTCTAGTTCTTCTTTGGTTACAAATTCCTTTCTTCCTCCTACAAATTGGTTATAAATTATCTAAGAGGTAAAATATCCTATGTCCTTCTAATTGGTTTATAATATCATTCTTTATGTCTAGATCATGAACCCATTTCGACCTTATCTTGGTATACAATGTTAGATGTGGGTCAGTACCTAATTTTTGCCATACTAGTTTCCAATTTTTCCAGCAGTTTTTGACAAATAGTGAATTCTTATCCCCAAAACTGGGGTCTTTAGATTTGTCAAATACTAGATTACTGTAGTCATTGACTAATTTGTCCTGTGAATCTAACCTATTCTGTTGATCAACTAGTCTATTTCTTAGCCAGTAACAAATGGTTTTGATGACCACTGCTTTATAACAGTTTTAGATCTGGTACAGCAAGGTCACATTCATTTGCATTTTTCATTAATTCCTTTGAAATTCTTGATCTTTTGTTCTTTCATATGAATTTTGTTGTTATTTTTTCCAGGTCAGTAAAATAGTTTCTCAGGAATCTGATTGGTATAGCACTAAATAAATAGATTAGTTTAAGTAGTATTGTCATCTTTATTATATTCGTTTCATCTATCCAAGAGCACTTGATATTTTTCCAATTGTTTAGATCTGACTTTGTGTGGAAAGTTTTTTTTTTTTTTTTTTGTTTTGTTTGTATAGTTCCTGACTTTCCCTTGGCAGACAGATTCCCAAATATTTTATACTATTGACAGTTATTTTAATTTTCTTTGTATTTCTTTTTGTATCTCTTGCTGTTTTATTTTGTTAGCGAGGTATAAAAATGCTAATGATTTATATGGATTTACTTTGTATCCTGCAACTTTGCTAATGTTGTAGATTATTTCTAATAGTTTTTTAGTTGATTCTCTAAGTATACCATCATATCATCTGCAAAGAGTAATAATTTGGTTTCCTCATTACCTACTCTAATTTCTTTAATCTCTTTTTTTTCTCTAATTGCCAAAGCAAACATTTTTAATACAATACTGAATGGTAATGGTAGTAGTGGGCAATTTTGTTTCACCCCAATCTTATTGGGAATTGTCCCAGTTTCTCCCCATTACATATGATGTTTGCTGATGGTTTTAAGTAGTCATCTTTTTTAAAAAAATGTCTTCTATCATTTGATAGAATTTGATACTGATAATTTGCTACTTTCCAGTCTTTTAAACTGTGTACTTAGGCCTCTTCTGTGAAACTGCTTTAGATCTTGCCATTGTGTCTTCTCTGCTCATTCTGACCCAATTTTGACTCCTTTCTTTGAATTTTGTCCTCCTGCTATTCTATACTTAATTTCCCAATATTTCAAAGACAGAAAAAGAATTTCAAAACCATCTTGATCCGTAAACGTTTTTTGTCTTCCTTCATCCCACTCTCAGCTGCATGTAAAGCCTTTATCACTTGTCCTGATCTGTGCCTTGCTACTGGACTCCCAATGAAGGGAGTGAGACTTTGTATAACTCTGCTTTACTAAATCCAATTCACTTGCAAATAAAAACATCACCCTCCTGATATCATTGGTCTCCTCTGAGAATTAAGAATGAACAATTATCTCTACAGGCAAAGAGCAGTTCCTTTATATCAGGGTTTCTTAACCCTTTTTTGTGTCACACTCTGGGGAATCTCAACTTGGAGATGATAACCTGAGTTTTATTTCCCACTTCAGACATTTTACCTGGGACTCTGGGCAAATCAAAATAACCATTTCCTCATCTGTAAAATGGGAATAATGATTGTATCTACCATCTAGGATTATTTTGAGAATTAAATGAGATAACATGTAATGTGCATTGCAAATTTTAAAGTACTATATAAATGTTAGCTATTAATAATGTTTTCAAAAGCATGAAATAAAATGCCAAGTCTTATAAAGGAAAACAATTATGTTGAAAAATAGTTATTAAAATAAAAAAGTATAGAACTTCTGAGATCAATCCACAGATTTTGGGGAGGACTTCCATGAATACCAGATCAAGGACCCCTCTGTGCTATGTTATCCCATGTCTTTAATATTTATTTGCTAATGAGAACATCAAATTAACCCAATGTTATTTTACATGTTTTTCTACTTTCTAGGTGATTTTTCTATTCTGTTTTTTATTCCTTCTACTCTTTAGCCCATTGATTTTATCAATCTCTTTCAAGATATTAGGCAAGTCTGATATTATATGCTACATTCAACATACATAATTCTCTACCTTTACATAAAAAGGAATTGAAGTATCTCATATGTTTTCTTTGGGTCCAAGCTTGGTCACTATAATTTCATAGTATTTAGTTTTAATAAAAAATTTTTTTAGAGATAAGGGGAAGGGAGATTGTTGTCCTTATAATAAATTATTATATTTTATTTTTCTGGTTCTGCTTACTTCAATTTTCACAACCATATACTTTTGAATGTAATGTTGTCTCACATTTTTTGCTTGTTCTAGGAGAAGGTTATTCCTGTCCAGACTTGAAAAAAAATTCCTGCCAGTCTGGCTTCTCTCCATGCATAGTCTCTTGGCTGAGTTGGCAGAATTCAGACCACTGAATGTATGTGTTTTTATTAGCACAGTGAGCTTTCGTTCTGCACTTGTAGCACTTGGAAGAACACCTCGAAGCAGTATTTATGGGCTGGAGCTGTGACCTGAACTTTAGCACTGGGTTCTGGAGATGATTGATTTAGATGATTCTTGTTCATCTCACTTTAAAGGGACCTTGGAGCTCTATGGATGTAGCTTAATGCTAGATTCTGAAGCCCTTTTTCATAATGCAAAGAAGCCATACTTATGATGGCAAAATGTAACCTTCCTCTATGGAACATTTTTTTCCTATATTTCATTATGAAACGATTATTTCTAGGGCTGATGGGATAGCTTTCTCCCTATGCCCTTTTATAATTATCAACTTGGATAAAGTTTTTTTTTTTTTTTTTAATACTAAGAGGTCTAGGATTTTTCCATAACTTGTAGATAAGAAAAGGGAACCCAAAGGTAAAAATTTTAAGATGAAAATTGAATTCTACTTCTGACACAATTAGACCTACATGTCTCATTGCTATTCCATTAAGGATAATAATGTTCCAGAGTTATTGTGAGGATAAAATGAGATAATATTTGTAAAGCACTTATCCTGGTGTCTGGTATGTGGTAGGTGCTCAATAAGTCCTTCCTTCCTTCCTTCCTTCCTTCCTTCCTTCCTTCCTTCCTTCCTTCCTTCCTTCCTTCCTTCCTTTCCTTCCTTTTTTCTTCCATTCCTCTCACAGGAAATCTTTTTTTTTTTTTTTTTTTTTTTTTTTAGTGAGTTCTTGGTTTGTGTCCAACTAAATTGAGTATAGCTTGTCCACAGCTTTCCCAATGCTTACCCCTACAAACACATTTTGTTTTGTGGGGTTTTTTTATTTGTTTCCTTAGGAATGCTTCAAGGTGAGCTAAGGGAAATAGTTTTGATTGAGCTTTGCAATGCTAATATATTTTTTATTCAGATACCTCTTTTTCCTCTGTATTTTTTTTTAAATCTAGGAATATTGCAAGTAACAGATATGGTAATACGGAGACCTATAAATAAGAAAACAAGAAGTGAGATAGAATGGAGAATCAGTCTTGGAGTCAGAAAGATCCATATTCAAGTCCTATGTCCAACATGTTGGTTTTTGTGGCTCTGGGCAAGCTATCTAATATCTTGATGCTCTAGGTAACCTCTTAAGATTCCAGGTTGCTGAGAAACTACCATTTGCATTAGCAGAGGTAGTTTCCTCACTTGGATTCCCTATAGCCATGGAATCACAAGTCCAGCCTTTATTCCTATAGATGGAAACAAGCTGAAACAACAATAGCACATTTTTGTTTCTTGGATTTGGTCTACAGGTTGCTTTATCATTTGGAAATTTTCAAAGATTCTAAAAAAATATTTCCCTTGTGATTTTGCAGCTCAGTGCATTTTGTTTGGGAGTGGACTGGGGTGGGGAGCAAGGGAATGAGCATTTGTTAGTAGTTACTATGTGCCATGTCCTGAGCACTTCATAAGTATTGTATTTGGTGCTCAGAAAAACCCTGGGAGGTAATGCTATTATGATTTCCATTTTATAGTTAAGGAAACTGAGTTAGAAAGAAATTAATTGGTTGCTTAGGAACACACAAGTTTCTGAGACCAGATATAAATTCAGATCTTTACTCTAGACCCAGTGTTCCATCTATTATAATTCTGATTTCAAACTATTTTTGGGGGCGTTCCAAAAATATCAGATCAAGGGTACTCTGAGCTATGCTATCCCATCTCTTTAATATTTATTTTTTAATGAGGACATCAAATTTTCACCTAGCATTATTTTACGTATTTTTCCATTCTCCTGATTTTTCTGTTCCTTTTGTTCCTTCTACTCTTTAAGCCATTGATTCTTTCTCTTCTTAATCTATCTCAAGATATTAGGCAAGTCTAAATTCTAACTTTCATAATCCTCTACTTTTGCAGATCTGAGAGAAGGTGGTGTTTCAGGTGGTAACATTAGTTTAAGTCACCTAAAACTTGATGCCTGTTATTTCTCCCTCATTATGCTTTGTTCCTTCAGCAAGAGATGGGCAAAGGCTTTTGTATCATCATTTCTGTTCTAATACTATCTGGAACAGAAGGAAAGGGAAATTTAGTAAGAAGGCCAAGATAAGATATAACTCTCAGTGCACCAAAATTGCTTGAAAGGTACAAAATAAACTAAAGGGGAGAAAACAATTAAAAAGGGAAAAGAAAAAAAATTCACAGAAGGAAGCCATGATAGGAAAAATGATAAAGGGACTGAGAAAATGAGCAAAGAGAAATTTTATATGCAATAAAGAAATAATTTGAGTAAGAGAATTTTCAGGGAATTTGGTTTTCCCCTAAATATTATGAGAATAACCTTATAACAACTTAAATTAAAACTTTATAAAAAGAGTGTAATGACCACAAGAATCCTGAGGGTACATGGAATATTTAATAAAACAATCAAGGTTTTACAAGCCAAAGTATTACAAATAAGACATGACATTAATATTCTTTTAAAAATTTTTATAGCTTTTTATTTACAGGTTATATGCATAGGTAATTTTACATCATTGACAATTGCCAAACCTTTTGTTCCAATTTTTCCCCTCCTTCCCCCATCCCCTCCCCAAGCTGGCAGGTTGACCAATACATGTTAAATATGTTAAAGTATAAATTAAATACAATATACAGGTGCATACAATTATTTGTATACAGGTGCATACAATTATTTTGCTGTACAAAAAGAATTGGACTTTGAAATAATATACTATTAGCCTGTGAAGGAAATAAAAAATGCAGGCAGACAAAAATAGAGGGATTGGGAATTCTGTATAGTGGTCTCCCAGAGTTCTTTCACTGGGTGTAGCTGGTTCAATTCATTACTATTCTATTGGAACTGATTTGGTTCATCTCATTGCTGGAGATGGCCACATCCATCAGAATTGATCATCATATAGTATTGTTGTTGAAGTATATAATGATCTCCTGGTCCTGTTTATTTCACTCAGCAGACATTAATATTCTTAATGAAAAACTCAAAAGGAGAATTGATATATTTAAATTTAACATAAAACATCTTAGGAAATCAGCGGATAGCCTGAAAAGATGATAGAGGAAATAGAAGTAAAAAAAAGTATAATACAATAACTAAAATTAGAACAGAGTGAAAAGATATGGAAACTGGAATCATGTGAGATGTCTACTATTTAGAATAAGTGACTTGGAAAGTAGGGATCAGATTGAGGATCTGAATTTTGACTTTCCATAAAAAATATGAATGCATATTTCAAATCATGCAAAAAAAATTGCCCTGAAGTGTTGGAATCAGATGGAAAGTATAGTTAAATTGTATCTGCTTGAGAGGATTCCAGATCTAACTTACCCTGAAATATTATTGTTAAGCTCCAAAATTCCTAAATCAAAGAGAAAAGTTTTCAAGTGACCAGGAAGAAACATATCATGTTCCAAGAAATCTAGCCTAAATCATGCAAGAATATATATCAACACGCACAAAAAAGAAAGATTAAAATCTAACAAAAGTAAATGAAAATGGCTCTACTCAAGAATATTTTACAAAACTTAGCATAATAGTATGGGACAAAATGGATTTTTAAAGAATTAGTATCTTTCTAGAATTCATATTGAGAAAACTAGGGCTAGGTAGAACCATTGAACTAAAATGGAGTAGGCAAAAGAACTTAAGAACAAAAGAACAGACATTTGAACAGCTATAAAGAGACAAATGATCATTTAATGCTTATATATTAGGGGAGGGGAAAAATAACCTTCTGGCTCTCACCCAGTATAGAGATTATTTTGGGAGCAAAGAGATTGCCTCTATATTTGAATATTCAAAAACAAACAAACAAAAATAACCCAAGGAAAGAGTTGGCTAGGAGAAGGAAGACTTTTATTATTTCTTTTAATTGAAATATTATAGATAAAAGTTGTTCAAATATAGATCAGTAAGAAATGAGTTTGGAAACATGTAAATAACATGAATTTGACTGCTGTCTGGAATGGGTAACTTAAACCTTGTAATTTTTTTGCATTATCTGAAAGCTTAATTGTAATTCTTGAATTTTTTTTTGAATCACCTAGTGAATAGTAAAATCATGTATATAATAAATCAGTGGGTGCCATTTTACTATCCATTATTCTCTTCTTTTAAGTTGGTATATTATTCCTTTTATCACTGTGGCTTACACTATTTTCCTGTCATATATCCATAGGCCAGGCCTCCCCACTTCACTTATGTTCAATTGTCATATGATGAGATTTTTGAATTTACTTAAATGCTTCTCTCTTCTAATTTTCTCCCTCCAGTTCTTCTCTTCACTCCTCTTCTTCCTGCTCTCCCTCTTTCCCTTCACTCTTCCTTTTTCCTTCCTCTTTCCCTTTCTCATATCTGTTTTTCTTTTGACTTTTCTTCTCCCTCCCCTGCCCTTATCATGATCAATTTCATTTTCTTCCTTCCTTCCTTCCTTCCTTCCTTCCTTCCTTCCTTCCTTCCTTCCTTCCTTCCTTCCTTCCTTCCTTCCTTCCTTCCCTCCTTTCTTCCATTATCAATTTTTTTTGCAAATACTCTCTTTTATTACAGATATATATGTGTGTATATATATATATATATATATATATATATATATATATATATATATATATATATATAGTTAAATTTGGCTTTGCCAATGTTATTTTAGTTTGTTGCTTGAGCTCTTTTGCTTTTTGGAATATCATATTTTATTCCTTCCTTTGATTTTTTTGCTACTTGGGAGTAATTCTGAGTTATTTAAATTACCATTTCCTTTTATTTAAAGATCATTTTACTGGACATATGCAAAGTTTATTACATTTTTGAAATTATGAAATTTAACTCCTAAAAAGAAATTAAAACTTATTTTATCACCAAATTGTTGATAAGTAGTTGGGAACTTGGAATGTACATGAAAAATGATAAAGCTATATACATTTTTAAAAACAAATCTTATACCATCTTTACCATTGTGATTTCTTTTTTTCCCCTATTCTGTGCTGGTGTCTGGAAGTATGGGAAAAAAAACAGTGCTATTAATCTTCAGGTACAGAGATGTAACATAATTGGTAGATTTTTGAAAGGAGGAACTCATATGGATTTTATCTTCCCTTCTTTCTACAAAATAAGCAAAAGAGAACTTTTTTCTTTCCTTATGGGTTTGGAGTTTAGGTTATAGAACATTGTGAGCAGATAGTTCTATATTGATGAGATCAAATTCAATAAACTCAGAACAAATAATATCACACAGCTCTGATAGGCTAGTGAAAGAATTTTATGCAAATCACACCAAGAGAAAAATGATCCAAAGTTGTCACAGAGAACACAGATTAACAGTCTTAAATTTTAATATTGACTCAATTACTTACTCATGGACTAAGTCATTCCTCTGTCTGTTTCTTTCTCTGAAAATATAAATAATTAAATTTATCACTGTTTTGTAGAATTTTAATGAAACTATATTAGAAAACAAAATTTAAAACATAAAACCAAGCAAAATAAGCATTTACTATATTCCAGACATTGTACTATATAGTGGGATCAAAATCACATATAATCTTTTTCTCACCTTATCTAGATGTGTATCATGTCTAAATGGATTTGTGATACAGTAGGAAAAATATTAACTCTAGAGTTAGAGCAACTAAATTACCTTTGATTTTTATTATTTGTGTGACTTTTAACAAGTCCCTTTACTTCCTTGGGACTCAATTTCCTCATCTATAAAATGAAGTATTTGAAGATTTTTTTTGGACATTCATGATTCTATATGAATTATATAGGCAACCTTTATAATCAAAATAAGGTTTCATATTCTAGGTGAGTAAGAGTACTGAGGATTAGGGGTTTTAAAATCTGATCTCTCTCTAAAATTTTTTTGCACCCATTCAGAAACAAAACTAGAAAACATAAATTTAAGAGATTTTTTTTCTTTGAAAAATTCTAGTCACTTGCCTGGACTACAGGTATTTTACTTTTCTAGCCAAGCCTTTGTCTTATTGCAAGAGAAGAATACCTTGGAAAGTTAAAAATAAATTTCCCCTTTCCAATATAACAGAGCACAGACCTGATAACCTCATGTGCACAAAGGAAAAGAATGGGCTCAAATCCAGTAGAAAGTTTTCTATCAAGTTTTTTTTTTCAAAATTAAATAAATGCAAGAAAATTGCAATGTCGTTTTTACAAGTTCACTTTCTAAAGTTCAACAGAAGCTTAAATGTAATTTAAACTTTTTTTTTGCACATGTAATTTGTACATGTATTTCAGTTGCTAGAATATTAGTCATAACATCTAACGATGTGGAGATTGTTGCCTTATAAAACTCACAGCTGGGTAGTTACATGGCTCAAGGCAAAAGCCTATTTTAAAACCCATTGCTTTAGGATGAGAATGTTTATTAAAACATTATATCTATTAAAAATATATGATGCATCATTGGTCATTCTCTGTGTTACAGTGCCAACTACCATTTTTCCAGGGACTTTTTTGCATTGATACCTGAAAACTTGGCAAGGTCCACAGCCTCATAATTTACCAGTCCATCAAAAAATAAATAAATCCCAACAACCAGAAAGTAAATCACAAAGGCTGCCTACATAGCAGCCCATAAACTCCTGTTTACACAGACACAGTGGGGTTAGCTAGGACTGTCACTCAAATGATTCTGAGCTTGCAGGGAGGTGAACATTCAAAAAGGAGAATAATGGATTGATCTCTTTGTAGCAGAAGTTAAATGAATTAGTAATAAGGATGCTGTGGGATAGGTTTATTTTGTAAAATGCAATGAGGGAGAAAGGGAAGAGTCAGCAAAGAAGTGTGACAGGTACTTAATAAACAAGCAGCACAATATGTACTAATTTTTAAAAAAATATGACTGGACAGAAATGTATCTTTACTAACTTAATTTGGCTTCTGAAAATGAGATGCCAAATGATCAAAAACAAATAACAACTTTTAAATGATTTAACCTGAAAAATTAGAAAGGAAGCTATTTGGCTACAGCTTAGATGTTAAAAATATTAATTCTTTGAAAAAATATAGAACTTCTCTATAAAACATCTGCTTAACATCTTGTTAAGGATGTTAACTCTTCTTGAAGAGTATATTATATATTCAGTGGATAATCAACTAAGTTATGGATGGGTTGAAGGAACTGAGAATGTTTACCTTAGAGCAAGAAAGCTTGGGGAGGGTTATGTATTTGAATGTCCATCATGTGAATGAAAGGATTAGACTTATGCTACTAATCTTATGTGACAAAACTAAGAAAAATGGGTAAAATATGCAGAAAAGCAGATATTAATTCAATTCCTAGCAATTTAAACTGTTAAAATCTTAACTGAGAGTTATTTCAGGAGGTAGTGTAGTCCCTATCACTATAATCCTCAAAAAGAGATTTGATATATACTTGTTAGAGGTATTGTAAAAGCCACTGTTAGGTTGATCTAGATGAACTTTGAGGTCCCTTCCAACTCTGAGATTCTTGTTTAACAATAGGCTTTTATATATTTTTTCCCTTTTCCCTCACCTTTTAAATGATTTGTCTAAGTCTGAAATATGCATATTTACAGTCACTCCCATCTCTGAGATCCTCTAATTCTTTGAACTCTTCCTGTACTATGTACTAACTATACTTTAAGTTATAGAATGACAAAATGGCTTTCTCCTAATTAATAATGTGTCTAAAGTACAAAAAAGTTGTAATCCATATTCCCTTGAATTACAATTAGAATCCCTACTTGATGTTTTCATCTCTCAGATATGGTTTCCCTTTGAATGATTTTTCTAAGTGTGAATGATACATATTTAATTATCACCAAATTTGACTAACTGGAAGTTTCCCCTTTAAGTACATTCTATGATATTCATGATATATTTAACAATTGATATCAATCCATTTTTTATGGTAACTTTAAACATGAAATAAGTCATTGTGTGATTTGCATGATACATAATAGCTTACTTTAAATCTCTGCAACCTAAAAACATAAGAGTAACATTCCACCTGAGCATAGTCTTCCAACCTGCATTGGAAATGACGGGGTCTCCCGAAAGAAATTGGCAACTGCTTCTAGGGTTCTCAAGAAAGTTTTTTGGGTGTCTATCCTCCTAACATTGTAGTATGTGGGTCCGTTACTGGTGTTCTTTCCTTTGAATACTAGGCCACAGATTGAATTTTCGAAAAGGCATTTACAAAAACCCCCTCAGAACTTAAAGTTTTAAACACTCAAATCTGGTATACTTTCTCCCACAAATATACACCAAAGTCTGTGGTTGGGATAGGTTGGGAAGAGAATGATCACAAACTTATAGGACAATAGTGGTGAGGCACATGAGCAGGAAACACATGTAGTCAAGACAATTTCACATCTTTGGAATTGTAGGGCCTGAATGTCCTTTCTTTCTCTTAAAATTTAATGGGGTTTAAACAACAAAAAACTACCTAAGAAAAATAAAGTGAAAAAGTCATGCCTCAATCTGTACTCAGACTCTATAAGTTCATTTTCTGGAAGTGGATAACATTTTTCTTTATAAGTTCTTCAGAATTGTTTTAGATTATTGTATTTAACAGAAGAGCCTAGTCACTCACAGTTGATCATCATACAAAACTGATGTTACTGTGTACAATATTCTCTTGACTCTATATAGATTCATATAATTTTTCCAGATTTTTCTTTTTTTCTTATTTAATATTTCATTTTTTCCAATTACATGTAAAAACAATTTTAACATTTCTTTTTTTCTTCAAATATTCAGTTTCAATTTCCCTTTCTCTCTCATTGAGAAGGGAAGTAATTTGACATAGGTTATGCATGTGTAGTTATGTAAAATACAGTTCCATGTTAAGTAATTTTACGATAGAAAAAAACCCCAAACACCAAGAAAAATAAAGAAAAAGTACCTTTAATCTGCATCTAGACTCTACCAATTCTTTCTCTAGTGATAGATAGCAACTTTTATTATAAATCCTACAAGCTGTACAGAGAATAGCTAAGTTATTCACAGTAAATCAGCATACAATATTATGGTTCTCTTTCCACTTTGCATCAGTTCATGTGAGTCTTTCCATGTTTTTCTGAGAGCATTGTGCTCCTCATTTCTTTTTTTCTTTTCTTCTTCTTCTTCTTCTTCTTCTTCTTCTTCTTCTTCTTCTTCTTCTTCTTCTTCTTCTTCTTCTTCTTCTTCTTCTTTTTCTTCTTCTTCTTCTTCTTCTTCTTCTTCTTCTTCTTCTGCTTCTTCTTCTTCTGCTTCTTCTTCTTCTGCTTCTTCTTCTTCTTCTTCTTCTTCTTCTTCTTCTTTTGCTTCTTCTTCTTCTTCTTCTTCTTCTTCTTCTTCTTCTTCTTCTTCTTCTTCTTCTTCTTCTTCTCTCTCTCTTTCTCTCTTTCTCTCTCTCTCTCTTTTTTTTTTTTTTTTTTTTTGCTGCTGAGGCAATTGGGATTAAGTGACTTGCCCAGGGTCACACAGCTAGGAAGTGTTAAGTGTCTGGGGTCAAATTTTAACTCGGGTCCTCCCAACTTCAGGACTGGTGCTCTATCCACTGTGCCACTCAGCTGTCCCCTGCTCATCATTTGTTAAAGTGCAATAATATTCATTCATAATCACTTGTTCAAGCCATTTTCTGATGGACATCCCCCCAGTTTCCAATTCTTTGTCATCACTGAAAGAGCGGCTACAAATGTTTTTGTACACATAGGTACTTTTCCTTTTGAAAAAATCTGTTTGGGAAACAGACTCAGTAGTGGTTTTGTTTCATCAAAAGATATGGATGATTTTACAACTCTTTGGGCATAATTCTCCAGAATAGTTGAATTGGTATACAACTTCACCAATGCTACATTAGTGTTTTAATTTTCCCACATGCCTTTTAACCTTTATCATTTTCCTTTTCAGTCATATTAGCCAATCTGAGATGTGCAATAGTAGCTCAGAACTGTTTTAATTTGCATTTCTCTAATCAACAGTGATTTAGAAGATTTTTTCATATGATTACACATAACTTAGATTACTTTGTCTGAAAGCTGCTTGTTCTTATTCTTTGACCATTTATCAGTTGAGGAATGGCTCTTATTTCTATAAATTTGACTCATATTTCTTTATGTTTGAGAAATGAATTCTTTATCAGAGAATTTATTCCCAAAATAAATGATCAATTATATATTTCCCAATTTTCCCCTTGTTTAGTCTACTCTCTCCTTTTACCTGCAAAACTGTTCTTCCTAACAGTTTCCTCTTTCTTCTCTCATCCCCCTATTTCTGTACCTAAATGAATGTGTATATTATTCCCTCTTTGAGACAATTTTGATCAGAGTAAGATTCATGTGCTCCCTTCTCCATTCCCCTATTTACATCTCCACTGAAAAAATCTCTTTCATGCTTCTTTTATATCAGACAATTTATAGTGTTCTATCGCTTCCTTCCTCCCTTTCACTTCATTCTTCTTTCTCATTCCTTAATTTTATTTTATTTTTGATAATCATATCATCATATTAAATTCGTCTCTGTTTTCTGTTTATATATATTCCTTCCCATTTCCCTAATAATGAGAAAGTTTTTAGAGATTATAAATATGATTTTCCCATATAGGAATATAAATACTTTATAGAATCTTTTATGATTTCTCTTTTTTGTTTTCCTCCTTATACTTTTCTTGAGTCTTGTATTTGGAAGTCAAATTTTCTATTCAGCTCTAGTCTTTTCCTCATGAATATTTGAGAGCCCTCTATTTCACTGAATGTTTATTTTCCCCTTGAGGAATTATACTCACTTTTGCTTGATAGGTTATTCTTGATTGTAATCCTAGCTCTTCTGCCCTCCGAAATGTCATATTTCAAGCCCTCTATTCTTTAAGTAGAAGTTGCTAAATCTTGAGTTACCCTGACTGTGACTATATGATATTTCAATTTTGTCTTTTTGGCTATTTGCAATATTCTCTCTTTGACCTGGGAATTTTGGAATTTGACTATGACATTCTTGGGAATTTTCACTTTGTGATCTCTTTCAGGAGATGATTGGCAGATTCTTTCAATTTTCTATTTTACCCTCTTTTTTCAGTAGATTAGGATAGTTTTCTTTGATAACTTCCTGAAAGATGATATCTAAGGGAAGATGGTGGACTAGGTAAGAAAAATTTCAAGCTCTCCAGATTTCTCCCATAAACAGAACAGCTTTGCACTCAGAGTGAACATAAGACTAGGTAAAAAGCCAAAGAATACTTGGGGTACAATAGGGATCCTCTTGGAATAACCTGAAAACACCTAAAGAAAGATCCTAGACCTGGGATTAACCAATTTGAAGTGCAAAAATTTCCAGGCTAGTCCCATAGAAATAGCCACTGGAAGTCCTAGGGCTAGTTGGGTTTGGCTACAACCTCAGCCCAAACCACGGAAACTTTTACTTCTTGGACAACATAAGGAGTCAGGAGGCTGAGTTTGGGAAGACTAATCTAAATTTATTAGGAACATCAAGTCCAGTTGTACTGCAGAGACATGGCCCTGGGTGACAAGGAATCAGCACACCCAGTGAGTTCAGAGGTAGTGGGTTCAGTGCTGGCTGCAGGTTTTTGCAGGAGAGAGCAACTTTTGATTTGGGATTCTAGGTCAGAAGGGAGAGCTAAAGTGAAGTTAGAAATGGTGTTTCCCCACTGCAGTTTTAGAGATGCTTACACTAAAAGTTCTTATTTTTTAAATAAAAGTTCTTTATTTTTAAAAATAAGGAACAGGCAGAAAAGAAAGAACTCAATCATAAAAACTCACTATGGGAATAGGGAAGATTGGGGTTCATCTTCAGAAAAGAATAATGAAATAAAAAAGTCTCTTTTACCCCCAAAAGTAATGTTAAATGGCTGCCTGCCTAGGAACCTTTTATAGAAGAACTTTAAAAATAAAGTATGAGAGATTGAGGAAAAAGTAATAAACAAAAAAACTATCCAAGAAAAATAAGATTATGACAAAAAAGTTAACCAACTAGGAAAGGAGATACAGAGTCTTAAGGAAGTAATTCTTTGAAAATTAGAATTGGGCAAGAGAAAGGCAGTGAAGAAATCAAGAAATCACAAAACAAAATATAAAGAATGAAAAAATAGAACAGAATGTGAAACACATTAAAAGAAAAACAATAGATCTAGAGAACAGATCAAGAAAAGAAAATATAAGAATAATTGGATTACCTGAAAGCTGTGACCATAAAAAGAACCTTGAAACAAAAATGCAAGAAATAATCAAAGAAAATTATTCTGGAGTGATAGAACATGAGGAGAAAGTAGAAATAGAAAAAATTCATTGATCATCACCTCAAAGAGACCTTTTGTAGAAAATACATGGTAACCTTACTGCCAAATTTTGAAACCCCTAGATCAAAGAGAATTTTTGGTAAGAAACAAAAAACAAACAAAAAAATTTGCTGGACTTCCAGTTAGAATTATACAGGACTTAGCAGCAGCTACAATAAATGACCACAGGTTCTGGAACAATATATACCAGTAATCAAAACAATTAGGCCTGTGGTCAAAAATATCATATTCAGCAAAATTATCCATAATATTGAACCAAAAAAATGGACATTCAATGAACTTGCAGATTTTTAGGACTTTGTCTCCACAAAATCTGAACTTAATAGAAAATTTAACCTGTAAGTGCCAGTATCAAAGATTAATTTCAGAGAACTTAACATGAACAAATCTTTTATGTATTATGCATGGAAATGCATATCATATATTTAAGATTGACATCAGCAATTGGGTAGCTCAAAAAAAAAGATGCAGAGGCATCAGGGCAGAATTAATTATGATCTGATTCTAAAAAATAATAATGTTTAGAAAAGGTAAAAATAATAATTATGGTATACAAATGAGGTACAGAGGAAGAATTGATACAGAGGCATTAGAGAGGGGAGAAGGGCTTGTTCTGAAAAGTTACTCATAGTGAGAATGGGTTAAATAGTGAACACTACATAAATACCATGAAGAGTATAGCACCTTCCAAAATCTATGAGGCAATGGGAGAGGAGAGGGGCTAGGTTACAATGGATAAAGAAGGAAAGGAAGGGTGGGGGAAGAAGACAAGGAAGAGATCCATGGATTGGGTGGGGGAGGTTAAATAATAGTAAGGCAAGTTAAGGAGCAGAATTAAAGTAGAAGGATGAGAAGGGATAGGAAGTCAGAATTAAACATTCATACCACAATAAAGCTCAACAGTAGAATTTATTAGAAAAAAAGGTAGGACTAATAATCATTGTTCTTAGATAAAGTCAAACTTAGAGAGCAAATAAAGAGAAAAATCTATATTATGTTAGTCATATTAATATTATTTCCAATGAATGTTTACATATGATTAAATGTGTCTGAATACATACACGTAGCTCTAAGTATATGTATATATAGATATATGTATACGTGTGTGGGTCTGTAGGTGGGTGTGACTGCATGTGTATATGTGTGTATGTATGTGTGTGTATGCATATGTCTATGCATATATATAAATATCTATATCTTTCTCTATAAATTTATCTGTGCTTAACTGTAGTCTGCTTGGGAGAGGTGGACGATAAAAGAAGAAAAAAGGATAAAGTAAAAACATAGTATGCAACAGAGAACAACCTATAAGGAAGCAAAGAAAAGATGGACACTCATGAATATATTTTTTCTATTATTATATATGCTTTCTTGAAATGGAAATTCTCTCTCTCTCTCTCTCTCACACACACACACACACACACACACACACACACATATTGAATACTCCCTGATGTTTGGCTGAACATATAACAATGATTTGTTCTTTTCTTTTTAAAACATTTTTCCCTTTCTGTCTTCCTTTTTTTCCTATTTTGTATTCAGTGCTATAAATAAATTAAAAAAAAGAAAGATAATGTCCAGGCTCTTTGTTTGAGCATGGATTTTTACAATGATTCTTAAATTATCTCTCAAGAGGTATTTTCTTCCCCCCCCCTTTTTTGGTTTTATTTATTTATTGTTACTAATAAAGCTTTTTATTTTCAAAACATATGCATGGATAATTTGACAACACTGACCCTTGCATAGCTTTGTATTTCAGATTTTCTTGTCCTTTTCCCCACCCTTTTCCCTAGGTAGAAAGCATCTATATATTCTATGTTATATGATATAGCATCTATATGTTAACAATATATGTCAAATATATTAAAATATATGTTAAATCCAACATGTATAAACATATTTATACAATTCTCTTGCTGTACAAGAAAAATCAGATCAAAAAAAGAAAGTAAATGAGTAAGAAAACAAAATGCAAGCAAACAATAAAAAGAGTGAAATTGCTATGTTGTGGTCCACACTCAGTTCTCACAATTCTCTCTTTGGGTGTAGATGGCTCTCTTCACCACAAGATCATTGGAAGTGGCCTGAATTAGCTCATTGTTGGAAAGAGTCACATTCATCAGAATTGATCGTTGTATAATATTGAAGTTGCCATGTATAATGATCTCCTGATTCTGTTTATTTCTCATTGCATCAGTTCATGTGGGTCTCTCCAGGCTTTTCTAAAATCATCCTCCTGATCATTTCTTGTGGAACAATAATATTCCATAACATTCAAATACAATAACTTATTCAGCCATTCTTCAACTGATAGTTTCCAGTTTTCAAGTGGTATTTTCAAGGTCAGTTATTTTTCCAATTAAATACTTCACATTTTTTCCTATTTTTTCATTTTTTAAAAATTTTGTTTGATTGTTTCTTAATGTCTTATAAAGTCATTAATTTTATTTGCCCAATTCTAAGTTTTAAATAATTGTTTACTTTAGTAAGCTTTTATACATCCTTTTCCATTTGGCCAATTCTCTTTTTAAAGGAGTTTTTCTCTTCAGAGAATTTTTAGCATATCTTTTCCCATTTGATCAATTCTGCTTTTCAAGGCTTTACTTCATTGGATTTTTATACTTCCATTACTATTTGGCCTATTCTTTTTTTTTTTAATGTGCAATTTCTTCAGCATTTGTGTGTGTGTGTGTGTGTGTGTGTGTGTGTGTGTGTGTGTGTGTATGTGTGTGCTTCCTTTATCAAGCTCTTGACTCTTTTTTTCATGATATTCTTGCATCACTATCATTTCTCTTCCCTGTTTATCCTCTATTTCTCTTTATAGTTAAAATATTTTTTGAGCTTGTCCATTACCTGAGAACAATCATATTTTTCTTGGAGGCTTGGGATACAGGAATTTTGGCTTTGTTATCTTTTTCTGAGTGTGCTTTACTTTTCCTTGTTACCTAGTAACTTTATAGTCAGAATGTATTTTTTTTTTAAATTTTGCTTCATTTCCCAGCCTACTTCTTGACTTTTATCTCTATGCTAAAGTGAGATTCTGCTTCCCAAGTGAAGAGTGCAGTATCCCAACTTTCAGATTTTTTTGGTGTAGCTGCTTTCAGGGGTAAATCTGGGGACCTGTGAGTTTTTGGCTCTTTGCAGGTAGTATGGTCTAGGGGAGAGGTATGTTTATTACTCTCCTGTAACGTGCATTGTTTTGTGAGTGACCACAAGCCCTCTTTTTAGCCCTGGAGTTGTGACCTAAGTACTTGCTCCCCTGCTTCCACAATCTCTTCTGTGCTCATGTTTCTCCTTGCACTGTAACTAAGACCCAGGACTGTGACCCAGATCTAAACATAGGCAATGCAATTGAATCCTGCCCATAGTGCCAGAAAAGGGACTCTTGGAGGTCTTGATCTCTTGTCTGATTGCTTTACCATCTTGGGGTGAGACACTATTAGGTTTGTATACCAAAGAGACCAAAAGAGGAACATTTTTTCTAAACATATTTACATATACAAGTGGTTTTTTAAAAATAAAACTATCAATAACTTTGATTTCTTCATCTAAAATGCCTGTTCATTTCATTTGACTATTTATCAATTGGGGAATAACTCATTTTTGTAAATTTGACTCAGTTCCTTATATATTTGAGAAATTATGCCTTTATTAGAGAAACTTGCTATAAAAATTTTACAGATTTTTAATCTTGGTTGCATTGGTTTTGTTTTTTATAAACCTTTTGGACTTAATGTATATAAATTATCATTTAAGGCTTAAGATGATTAAAGTTTAAGAATATGGTATAAAATCTAGTCCCTTGACATTTTTGACCTCTTTATCCAGATTAATATTGTTGCTATTTCTTCTAGCTTTATAAGTTTTTTTTGATAGTTTGATTAGTGTGACATTGATTAAGTAAATTAATTTAGGTAATTTAGAATAGTGGAGGCAGGACAAGCCTGTTTTAAAGTGGCACATACTACTTTCACTGATACTATGATGCAGCATTGAGGAAAATGTCTGCTGACTTCGTACTCCCATAGTACCTGTCAGGGATGATAGCCAAGCAGTATAGTGGCATCCAAAAGAGCATATTTACTTGAAATGTAAAAATCTGCAGAGCTGTGATACTATAAAATGATTCTGCCCAAGATTGACTCAGTTTTGTAGATGCTAAAGCTAATGAAAAGTTACCTCAGGTAAAGATTTAATTATGAGCATGGAATAGCAAAGTGAAGGTTATTCAGTTTAATTGGTTTCAAAAGGGAGGGGGGAAAGAATACAATAAAGGAGAGGTGAGGAAGAAGGAGGAGTAATTTAAAATGTCCTAAAATTGAGTTGCAGGAGGTAAAAAGAATGAATATGTTATGAACTCTATTCTTATTTGAAATTGTTAGTCAGGAGAATGAACTCCTAAATCTGAAATAGTTTTATTTTATTTTATTTTATTTTTTGCTGAAACAATTGGGGTTAAATGACTTGCCTAGAATCACACAGCTAGGATGTGTTAAGTGTCTGAGATCAGATTTGAACTCAGGTTCAGATTTGAACTCAGGTCTAAAATAGTTTTAGACAGAAATTTAGTTGGTGATTTGGCAGAAGAGTGAGCTTCCTGTTCAGTGTCTTTGAGGTTTACAAAGATGTAAATTGACTTCTTATAGATAGGTAGTCTCCTGAGAAAGGCAATCTGATATGTATATCTGTAGGTAAAGTGATCTAGTTTAAGGAACTTTAGCCACAAGCATTGGATGGACACAAAACCATCACTTGGCAGGATTTTAGCATGGCTTCCCTATAGTTTCTCTGTGATCAGTCTGATTTCTATGATAAATTTTTGGGTTAGATAATTTCTAGCTACATAAAGTTAGATTCTAATAATATTGATGTGGTTCAAGGACCAAAATGATGCTATGTGGGTTATATAGACACCAAAAGTTGGGGTTCAGTCACGTGAAGAATTCAATAGCCATTCTTCTTGGCAAAAGATAGATTTATTTAGGAAAGAGATTACAAACAAAACCAAGGGATACAATGGTAAATATGAAATAGAGCTGAGAAAACACATGAAAGACAAGTTCCTCTGTGGAACCCCGGTGGAAATTACCCGGTGGAAAGGGAACACCCTATAAAGTTGGGAAATACCATTAGCTGACAAGCTAAATCCTGAAAGGGCTTAGCACTCCAAAAGAGTTAGCTGTAAGGAGGAGAAGTGGGGTTGAGAAGCATAGTAGAATTAGGGGAAAGACACCACAAGGCAGAGTGCTGTGGTGAACTGACCCAAAGGAGAATAGCATTCACGGGATGGAACATGAATATATTTTATAAGGAAAATTTAACCTGAGGGATTTTACTGGGATTTCTGACAGAGCATGGCAAGGTGTGACTGCATCAGATCTCTACAGAGGGTGGGTCTCAGGAATTTGACATAACTTGGATTTCATACTGGACCACCTCTCCAAAAGGGGTGGGACCATGGGAACTATCAGTACCTTCTCGAAGCCTGCCTCAGGGATTAATTTTTATCAATTTCTTTGCTAATTACACCTAACAACACCTCATCATTTACTAACCACATCTAACATCAAAGACCTCATCAATATGAATAAAGGACAAATAATGAAGTGTTTTCCTATAATTCTCCTTTTTAGGCTGAAAGAGAAAGCTCATACTAGCAAAAGCATAATTATAGCTGCAGAAAGGTTATATTTAGGTTATGTTTTCAAAATTCATTAAAATAACCTGATTCATTGATATTCTTTTCAATACCTATCTCATCTAGAGCTAGATGGAATTCCTGGTGGAGTAGTGGCCAGATTATTGACAAACTTTTCCTAATGTTTCATAGAGGGATGAATCTGTATAAATCTCAAGGATTCTAAAGCAGGGGACTTAAACTTATAATAGAAAATAAAGTGTACTTTTGAGTATTGCAATAATCACAATTCCATGTTTCCTTTAATGTCATAAAATTTGAACAAATTTGGTTAAGCAGAGTCATTATTTCATATATCCCTTAAGAAGACAGAACTCCTTAAATTGACTCTCTAAGTAAAATAAGTTAGATTATAGAGCTAACTAGATTTAGAGGGTTCGCAATGGACTGTTTAAGAATCAGATTTGCATATCACCAAGAAAACTGGAAAGCCCAGAAATCCTATTTTATATAGTTAACTAGGGAGGTTGACAAATTATAAATCATGTCAGGAAACTCACACTTCCTTTGGTTTTTCCCTGAGGAATGTCAAACAGTTATTATTCCATAAATCAAGTTTTGGCCAGGTGAGGTCAATATTAAAAGAAGACAGACTTGCAGTTAACCAAAAGTTGCAAAAGAAATGGCCCTGATCCCTTAATGATAGATAAAAGGAATTTGGGCATACCTCTCTTGCAGGCATACACTAACATCTTGAAACATTGCAGCTTTAATTTGGTATTTGTTCTTGAGACTAACAAATCAGTCAAAGGAGGGTATTAAAACACACACACACACACACATATATACTCTGTAATATAGAAATATATGAAACTCAACTAAAGAGGAGGAGACAGGGAAAGAAAATAGAAAGGTTTAAGGAGAAAGTAGTGGACAAGGAGTGGAGCTAGTCACCAGTACAACAAATTTCAGCTTGGTGGGAGAGAAAAAATTGTAAGAGGATGTGATGGAGAGAAATATACAATTAATGATCATAATCATGAATGTGAATGGGATGAACTCAGCCATACAACTACAAGATAGAAGAAAGAATTAAAAAAGCAGAAATCAAAAATGTGTTCAATTGAAAGAAGTGCATTTGAATCATAAAAGATTCACAGAGTTAAAATGGGTTTAGAGCAAAATCTTTTTTGTCTCATTCTAATTTAAAAAACTGTAGAGGTAATAATAATGTTCTAGGACAAAACAACAGAAAAAATAATTATGTCTAAAAGATAAGGTCAGAGAAATTATATTAATTTGAAGGTATTATCAATAATGGAATAATATAAATATTTAATATATTTGTACTAAATGGCATAGCCTTTAAATCCTTAAAGGTAATCTAATTGAATTACACAGAAAAAAGATGGCACAAATATAATAGCTGGGTACTTCAATCTGCCTGAATAGAATTTTACTAATGGTGAATATAAAATATTTCTGGTGATTAATAATTAGAAACTTAAAGGGGCATTATAAAAGTGCACCTTTAAAAATTAACCATGCAATAAAAACTATAATCAATAAAGATAATTTGTTTTTTGTTTTTTTGTTTTTTTATTAATATTTTATTTTATTTTGTAATAACTTTATATTGACAGAATCCATGCCAGGGTGATTTTTTTACAACATTATCCCTTGCATTCGCTTCTGTTCCAATTTTTCCCCTCCCTCCCTCCACCCCCTCCCCTAGATGGCAAGCAGTCCTATATATGTTAGATATGTTGCAGGATATCCTAGATACAATATATGTTTGCAGAACCGAGCAGTTCTCTTGTTGCACAGGGAGAATTGGATTCAGAAGGTAAAAACAACTCGGAAAGAAAAACAAAGATGCAAATAGTTCACATTCGTTTCCCAGTGTTCTTTCTTTGGATGTAGCTGCTTCTGTCCATCATTTATCAATTGAAACTGAGTCTTTGTCAAAGAAATCCACTTCCATCAGAATACATCCTCATACAATATCGTTGTCGAAGTGTAAAGCGATCTCCTGGTTCTGCTCATTTCACTTAGCATCAGTTCATGTAAATCTTTCCAAGCCTCTCTGTATTCATCCTGCTGGTCATTTCTTACAGAACAATAATATTCCATAACATTCATATACCACAATTTACCCAACCATTCTCTAATTGATGATCATCCATTCAATTTCCAGTTTCTAGCCACTACAAACAGGGCTGCCACAAACATTTTGGCACATACAGGTCCCTTTCCTTTCTTTAGTATTTCTTTGGGATATAAGCCCAATAGAAACACTGCTGGATCAAAGGAATAAAGATAATTTGAAGAAAGGATTTAAATTAATTGGAAACTAAGTAAATTATTTCTAAAAGGCTGGTTAGATGAAAGGATAAATCTTAAAAACAATTGATGATTTTATTAAAGAAAATGACAAAAATGAGACAACAGGCTAAATTATTTGGGCTGCAGTCCTTAGGGGAACTTTTATATTTCTTAATACTTTCATCATTAAATAGAACAAGTTAATGATTTTGGGATGTAACTTTTTAGTTTTTTTTTAAACTTAAAAAGCAGTAGATAAAAAACCTAAATAAAAACAAATATACATGCATATGTATGTATATGTACATTTCTGAAAGCCAAAGAAAGTATACAAAATTAAAAGAAGAAAAAAAACTTCAATGATTGATTTGATAAATAAAAATAGGAGCTGATTTGTTTGGAAAAAATAGTAAATGAAGAGGACATAAAGAAAACCATTATAAACTATTTTGTACAATTATATGTCTAAAACTGATGACATAAGTGAAATGGATAAATGTTTAAAAATGCATAAATTATTTAGCTTAACAGAAAAAGAAGTAGAGGATTAAATAATTACTCTTAGAAAAAGAAATTGCTCAAGCCATAAATAAAGGAACTCCAAAAAGAGAAAAAAATCACAGACTAGGGGAATTTAAAAATGAATTCTATCAAACATGTACAGAATAATTAAGTCTAATATTAATACATGAATGGGGAGACCATACACATTCCAAAATCTCCCACTTCTACCATAATCTTTATGGATGTTTACTGGGGTGGTTTTCTCACTACAACTTGCTCTCATTTTGGAAGACCTCGATTTCTAGAGAAAGGACATCACATAGTTCTACTCAGCCTCTCTAAGACTCTTAGGGATAATCCTGTTTCTTTCTATTTTAATCCTTAATCAATTGGTACACTTGCATTTATACACTTAATTATGACATGCCTTATATCTTAAGCATAATCATTTATGTAACAACAAAGCAAAAGAAATAATAACTTTCCAGTTATTCATATTCTGAAGCAGATAAAAGACAATATATTTTCATCACAATCTACACCCAAACTTGGGTCACACTTTACTAAGAAGCATTGATTATATGTAAAGAAGAGAACACACAGAAACCTGACAAGGAGGCACATGAGTAAGAAAAAACCGATTGTGCCCAAAGTACCTCACAATTTCAGAATTGCAAATTTCAGTGTCCCTTTTCTGTCCATAGAACTACCTCTAGCTATTCTGTGGTGAGCAGATTTTTCCACTACTAAGTTGAGATGATCCTCATTGTGTTTAACTAACATCTCACTGAACATGCTAAGACATCCAAGTTGATCTTCTTGCTGATTTCTTGGACTCTTTACATCTCTATTCTTCTATTCATCTGGACTTTTTTTTTTTTTTTAACAATCACAGTTGTGTCTATCACTTTTAGCTTTAAACTAGACTGAAACAGTTCTGAACTTTGTGCTTTTACTTCTCCCTCTCCTCTGATCTTTCTGGGTTCAGATTCTAGGTCCTTTTTGTGAACTCTAGCTTGATTTATAGTTAGTAACCAAGTTCTCATCTTCTTGTCTATATTTGAATTTGTTATTTCATCATGGAACATTTCTGATATACATGTTATTATAGAATACTACAACATGTCATTGAAACTGAGAAACATCTGTCACAGAATTTCAAGTTGAAGCAACTATTTCTCTTAGGATTCATGCTCCACATAAATCAACTATCAGAGAAGAAAAAAAAAAACTGCTGTTTTCAGAAGTTTGAAGTTAAAAAGTACCAAAAGAGAGTATGATCCTTCTTTTAAAGGGTCAGGTTCCCTTAGGACTAATTCTGTTCTGATTTTATGTAAAGGTTCAGAACTGGGAGTGGGAAAATGAGAGACAGTGGTTACCTAGAGCCCTCAGCACAAAAGCAACTGTTAATATTATATTTGTGCAAAAGGGTTCAAATTTGATGATTTTGTTAAGATCATAATATAACAGAAACATTTAAAGAGAAACAATTTTGTTTACTGCTTGAGTTGGTGAAAGAATAGTTGCTCAACTTTTATTTTGCTTCCATTCTTAAAACCAAGGAAACAGGGTAAAAAGGACAAAACAATCAACAACCATTTATTAATAACATATTAGATAATACAGTGAATAGTGAGAGTACTGGTTGTGAAATCAGGAAGACTCATCTTTGTGAGTTCAAATCTGGCCTTAGACACATAGCTGTGTGACCTTGGACAAGTCACTTAACTTTGCCTAAATTTCCTCATCTGTAAAAATGAGCTGGAGAAAGAAATGGCAAACCATTCTGGTATTTTTGCCAAGAAAATCCCATGAAGAGTTAAACATAACTGAAACAGCTTTATAGATACTGCTCTAAGGTATGGGAATATAAATCTAATGAATGGAATAATCTCTTCTCACAAGGAGTTTATATTCTAACAGGAAAAACAATAAATGCATGAATAAGCATGTTCTTGATAAATATAAACAGAATAACCACAAGGTTTTAGCACTTGGGGAATTCAAGAAAAAATTTATGTAGAAAACACTAAATACTATAACTATATTAAGTATTAGATATCACAGCAGATAGTTTACTTCTCCTGATCTTAATGGAAATGCATTATTAAAGATTGTCATAATTTACAATTTTAGGGAGATATTCATTATTATAAGAAGTCCATTTACTTCTATATTTAAAAATTAACTCCCCATACATGTTTATTTTTGTCATGTTTTTTGCATCTACTGATATTATCATGTAATTTTCAATCACATGATTTTTGTGTGGCAAAGTAAATTATGCTTATAATTTTACTAATACTAAACCAATCCTAGAATGCTGGTTTAAATCCAATCTTGCCATGACACAAAATCTTTTAAATAGTCTGTTGAAGCCTCTTTGCATCAGTATCATTTATCATGCATCAATGCATCAATCTCCTATAGAGATATTGTTGTATCAGTTTCATGCTTAGTTTCATCTCTCCTTGGTTTAGGTGTCAGGATCACATTTGTAATACTGAATGAATTTTGTAAGATTTTTTTTTTTTTGTTGTTGTTTTTGTAAACAATTTATTGACATCTGAATTAACTTTTCATTTAATATTTGATAAAATTCTTCTATTAATCCATATGGAACTGAGATTTTTATTTTAAAGTTTATAACTTATTTAATATCCATTCATGGAATTGGATGATAGATAGATGTGAAAGAAAGAGAGAGAGAGAGAGAGAGAGAGAGAGAGAAAGAGAGAGAGAGAGACAAACAAAGACAGAGACAGACAGAGAAAGACAAAGACAGAGAGACATAAAGAGAAAGAGAAACAGAGTGTGTGTGTGTGTGTGTGTGTGTGTGTGTGTGTGTGTGTATGTGTGAAAGAGAGACAGAGAGACAGAGAGACAGAGAGAGACAGAGAACATTTATTAGGCACTTTATGCCAGGCAACTGTGCAAATTATAGAGAAGAAAGAAACTGTTGTAATGGAGATAATGCCAATATGAAGAGGTCACTCTTCATGAAGAGCTCCTAATTTTATTTATCAATTCAATTTTGTAACATGGTGCAATGGATAGAATACTGGACCTGGAATATATGGCTTCAAATCTAAATTCAAAAACATTAGTTATATGATCCTGGTCAACGCATTTAGCCTTTTTTCATTTATAACATTAGAAAAAGAATAGAGCCTACTTGTCAGGATTGTTGTGAGGAGCAAATGAGATAATACTTGTAAAGTGCTTTGTAAACTTTAAAGCAATATCTAATTTGCTATGTCTAAGTTGCTATTATTTTTATTTTTGACTTTCAGAATTTCAGTTTTTCTCTTCTATTGAATATTTTTTGTTCTTTTTGTAGTAAACATATTCAGTTCTTCATTTCCTTTGAGTTTATAGAGATATAAATTTTTCCTTAGTAATGTTTTGGCTACATCTCCTAAATTTTGGAATGTCATAAAATTTTAAAAAATGTTCTTTCATGAAATTATAGTTTTCCCTATGATTTATTCTCTGACCCACATATTCTCAAGGATTATATTATTGCTCTTCATTTAAGGATAATTTCTTTCTTCAAATGCCTTTCATTTTTAATTTTTATTACATTGTGATCTGTATAAGACAGTTTAATATTTCTCCTATTTGCCATGGAAAATTGAAAGAATGTTTATAGTCTTTTTTATTTCTATTCTATAATTACCAAAGATCTATTTTAGCTAACTTTTCTAAAACTCTTTTAGTTCTTTAACTTTAGATTAGTCTGGATCAGAAAGGGGGTATATTGAAATTCTCAACTATTTTAGCTTTCAATTCAGACTATCTTAAAGTTCTTAACATGTGCCCCAAAGAACTCATAATTCAAACATATCAATTTTTTCCTCTAATTTGATTAACTCTTCTTTTAAATACTTATATTCTATGCCACCTACTGCATATACATATATATATGTATATAGGTATGTATATATACATATGAAATACTTACTTGATTTCTTTATCTATGGCATCTTCAAGCATAATGTAGTTTATATGCACCATTGTCTTTTAACCATGATGATTTTTCCTATTGTCTTGTTGGAGATCATTATTGAAATGTCTGATTTTTATTTTTTAAATTGAAGCATGAAAATTCTCCTCTAACCCTTCATTTTAACTCAATGTGATGCTTTTGATTTCAGATATGTTTCTTATATACCACATATTATGGGATTCTGCTTTCTAATATATTTGCATTTTTATGGGTGAGTTTGTTCTATTCACATTCATGGTTATGAATTAATTACATTTTTCTCTCTAATATATTTCTTTTTTAAATTCTTCCCCTCTTTGCTTATTTACAAAGAAGAAAAATATGGGGGAAAAAGAAAAGAAATATAAATTATAATAGTCACCTCTAATTAAAGTCTCCTGATTCTTTTCTTCTCTTTTCCTTACTTATCTTTGACACCAATCTCTCTGGTTTTTATATTTTCCTTCTTCACTTAATTCCCCTTTTAGGATCATTCCAGCTAAGTTGAACCTTTCTTTCCTTGTGACTATTTCTATTCCAGTTCTATACTTTCCTTAAACTTTCCTTCTCACATATTTCTCTGTTGAATTTAATGTATTTCTACAAGAAATATTTTGGGTGTTTTCTATTTTCTTTTGTCCAGTTCAAGTGAGAATGAGGTTCATGAGATGCCTTCTCCCCTAAACTATTCTTCCACATTGCACATTTTTCTCAAGGATCCAGTTATGAAAAATGACAAGTTTTTCCTTGTATTTCTTTCTTTTCCCCTTTTCTCTCTTTCCTTTTCTTTCTTTTCTTAATAACAAAACCAAACCAAACCATATTCAGACCCTGTGTTTTTCTTTATTCTATCCATGATGCTTGAAGACAGGAGGATTATCAAGTGAGCTTTACTCTTCTTCCCTATTAAACCATATACACTTCATCATTTAACCTTCTCAGTCATTCAAATGTATTATCTTTTGCAATTTCTTTGTCTCCTATGTTTTTTCGTTCCTTCTACCCAGTTCTGGTCTTTTCATTAGGAATGCTTAAAAAAATCCCCTAGAATCCATTCTTTCCTCCTTCTCCTTTAGAATAGTTGTAATAATATCATCCTGTGTGATCTTAATTTTTATTTGAATTCTTTCTGCCTTCTATTGCTATAATCACTCAGGATATTGAAAGAAACTAATGATTCTACTTGCTGGGCCCCTAACATACTCATATTGAAGAGAACACACTATTTATCATCTAGTATTGACTTTATGGTGTGTTGTCTACACAATTCCTGTCACTCCATCTCTCAATTTAGCATATTTTCAATCAATTAATCAATAAACATTTATTAAATACCTACTATATGCTCCATGTCTTATAAACTGCTCTCTTCATTTAAGACAGAGATTACACAACACCTTCTTTATAAAACCTTTCCTAATTTTCCCCCAATTCAAATGTCTTTCCTCTAACTACCTTGTAGTTATTCTCTTTATATTTATTGTGGATATAATTTTATATATACTTACTGTCTCCCCTGTTAGAATGTATAAGTTCTTTTCAAGTATGGATTACTTCATTGATTATATTTGTATCCCCAGAATCTAGAAAAGTCCCTGTCACTTAGTAGGTGATTAACAAAAGATTTAATTGATTCTTCTGTCTGTTTTAGTACAAAGATCAGTCTTAATGTTGAAAACAGAAGCAAAATCAAAGATGAGTGACTTCATTTTTCCATTGTGTATTATCTTTATCTCATGTATTTAAGTGACAGTGCTAGCTTTTTTTTTTTTTTTTATTCCCCTTCTTACTACCCAATATAGCTCAAAATATTATCTTTTTTGTGGTCAGTGTTTCTCACTACTCTCTTTTCATTCTTAGCTTTAGTACTTCTGATACTGTTTTTATAGAATCATGTTATCCTTTTATATTTATCCTCCATGTCTTTATTTGGTTTCATTTTCCATGCATGACTTTTGCTATTTAAATTGGTCAATAGTTTCTATATACTTATAAAATCAATCTCTTTAAACATTCCTTCATTCATTTTCCTCCTTACTGGAATTCTTTTTCTTTATGTCTTTATAATTTCATTCTTGAAAGCTTGTCATAATTTTTGGGATGCTTTTCTCCATAAAAATTTAATCCACTAAGTTCTTGCCAATTGATAAGAACCCCTTGAACCCTTTGAAATCTGCTTTACTGGAATCAAGATTATTTATCAGACATTTTCTGAATTTTCCTGTTCTTCTTTTCCCACATACTTGCGGAGGAACTCTAAGCTTCCCATCATTTCTACTTCAGCAACAAGTTTTTTTTTCATTGGTGAGCATAAGGTCTAGTGTCAGAAATTTCACTTGGTTGGTTCTTGGGGCTGTGAAAGTGTAAAATTTTCATTAAGACAGACTAATAAATGATTAGCTTCTCTGTATTGGCAAGGAGGAAAAGTTTCAGCATTTGAGCAGTTAATTGAAGTCCCCTATCACCATGACATGCCTCAGACTTTTGACTTCTTTCCTGAGTTCTATTTCTATTTCCTCTTTCTATCTATATGGCCTATAGCTTTGATTTCTTAATCTATTGATTTTTATCAAATTACTTCACTACCCTGGTTCCTGGCTTTTCTACTATGGACATTTGTTTTAAAGACATAATAGTACCAAAAAAATTAGAAGCAAAGTGATTGGGGAATGGCTAATCAAATTATAGTATGTGAATATCATGGGATAGTATTTAGGCCATAAGAAATAACGAATATGAAGAAGTCTGAGAAACAGAGGAATGTTTATATGAATTAATACGGAATGAAGTAAGGACTATCAGAAAAAAATAGACATAGTACAATGACATAAACAATCCCATGATCCTCACTCCCACCTCAATTGCAATGATCAGTTGACCCCAGAAAGACATAGACAAAGGTACTAGTCACCTGTTTAGGAGGGAGATGGGGAAGTATGAGTGGGGAATATAGACATGGTGTAGAATCTCAATCCCACAGCCATACAATACCAAGATCCAGAGGTTTGCCACTCTTAAATGAGCCTGGAATCCCTAAAGGAGGCCCAGATGACATTTAGCCCTCATAAACTTTGATAAAGAGGGATGAGTACCTGAGGAGGACAGATCCCCCAAAAGTCCAGCTGTAATAGGCTCTAGTTGGTTCTTTCCACTTGAAGGGGATTCATTTGCTTTAGCTCAATGTCAAGATTCCTTTGCTCCTGCTTACTTCTGGTGGAACAACATGCTGGTTGTCCATGCTTTCTGATTATTGCCAGCCTACAGCTCAGGCCTCCCTCAGCTTTTTATCTACTTAGCTCTCAATTACCCCTGCATTTCTTGGTTATGTCTACTGTTGGACACTTGCTGCAACCATAATCCCTGCCTAATCAGGTCTCTAGCCAGTTTATGGCCTAGCCCTACCAAAAACTGGACCCATCATTCTGGCCCCATTGCAATCCACAAATATAACAAATTTGACTATCCCTCCAACCAAACAAAATTGTTTGCCATATAGTTAAAATGTTATGGAGGTAGAAGGAAAAGTAATTCTCACTGCTTTTGCTATACAAAAAGAAAAGTGGGGAGAAAATTAATACATAAAAAATTATGTCCAAAGAGAGGGGGAAAAGCATATCAATTGACTGAGGAAAAGAGAGTTTGCAGCAGAAAAACCAGTGGAAAGGTGGCCCTGTCCTTTCCAAAACTAATAAACAAAAAATAATAGTATCTTATGCTTGGCAGGTAGGTGTTACAATGAACTGATATTAGAAATGGAATCAGAAAGACCTGAATTCAAACCTTTCCCCTTGACCTACTAGGCATGTGACCCTGGGCATATAACTTAATTTTACTCAACTTCAGTCTTCTCATTTGTAGTGGGGTGATAATAAAAGGATCTTCCTTCCAGGGTTGGAAGTGAAATTCAAACAAAATAAAGTGCTTTAAAAATCTTTAAAGCCCTTTACACATACTATCTGCCATTATTATCGCCATTTTATGGTTAGCTTCCATTTCCTACCTTCTTTTCCTGAGATTTAGGGTTTTCCACAGACTCATTTTCATATCATATCCTTCTCAAAGTCCTGTTTTGCTCCCCAAAAAGGAGCCTGTGGTCTTCTCTAATGCAATATTTGCAGAGCCTCTGTGTGATTTCACCTCAGTCTTGAAAGACTTTGCGGGTTATGACATTTCCCTAAATATGCTGAGCTTTCTTTAACCTTTCATAAAACATTGTGATCTTTATGGACTGTATCATATTGTGCAGTAATGTGCTTTATTGTCCACAGAATAAGCTTTTCTTAAAGATAATTGGAAACCTGGAAATGACTGCTATCGGCTGATTTTTTAAAAATACATTATTTCTGAAATGGGCCTGGTGTGATAATGACCCTATCTGTTCAAGATTTAAGATTTGTCTTGGCAGAGAAAATTGATCCATTTCACCTTTGTCTAATGGAAATTTTTATCTGGAATTATCTGTTTATGTAAATGAATGTTCCTCTGAAAAGAGAACTTGAGGGGGCTGTAAATCTTGGTGACACTTCAGTTTCATGGGGGAGAAATTGGAAAGGATTCTAGTATTTATCTGCCTGAAATTGGTTATAAAAACAAAATTATCTTCATGTACCTGAAGCATCTGATGTTTCCTGGAATTTCATTACATGTTTGAATAATGCAATGCTTATGATATGAAGAGCCTTTTGGTACTAGCTCATTTAGGAGTTTTTTTTTTAAACTTTTTTTTTTTTTTTAGATTTTTTTTTTTTTGAGCTGCTTTTCATTGCTGTCATTCAAGTACAGGTAAAGACTTTTCTGCTTGTATGCTCTATGAGGAAGGTAGGATTTTTCCACGATCATTTCCATCATTGTCAGCCACTGGTTTTCTGGGATACATTAGCAATGTAATAGGGACATGATGGTAAATATTTAACAATTTAACAACTGGTATACACATATACACACATACATGCATACACATATACATACAAACCACACTTTTAAGTTTAATCATGATTGTAATTTTTATTCCATCACTTTTTAAAGTTTAGCCAATCAAGAACACAGTAAAGAAAGTCCTGGTTTGTAATATTTGATATTTTGAGGTATAACTGTTTACGCTGAAGTGTGTCTCAGGATCTAGTTAAGCTCACTCAAGCATAACTCTGAACTTAGTTATCATTTCCTCTGTCATTTAAAAAAAAAACATGGGGCTTATATCTGAATTCTCTTTTCTTGATCCAGTTTTCTTATATTTCTGTCCCCTCCCTGAACTCTACAATCCAATGACAATAGACTTCTTCATTTTCTTTTATGAGACACTTTATTTTCCAACTCGGAATTTTCGCTGGCTGAACTCTGTGCCTGGACGTCTCTCCCTCCTCATTTCTGCTGCCTGAATTTTCTTGCTTACTTTAATTTTAAGCTAAAATCTCATTTTTTTGCAAGTTGCATTTATGGACACCCCTACCCTTATAATGTTTATATATAATTGTTTGCATATTAATCTTATCTCCCCTTCTCTCCTTGCCCTAATCATTAGGTTGCAAGTCCCTTGAAAATAGGGGCTATAATTTTTTTTTTCTTTGTATCACTTTGCATGGTGCTAGGCACATAGTGAATTTGATCAAACTTCTTGATTATAACAGTTTAATTAAAATTTAATGAAATAAATTTAAATATGTAAGGTTTAAAAAGCTTTAGTTTCAGGGTAATTTTTATAAGCAAGATTAATTGAATATAGACTACAAAGGAGTAGATTTTAAAATTTAGTTACGCTATGGCAAATACTCCAGTTTTTATAACTTCCTGTGGAATTTTAAGGGATGACCTAAACTTTTTGTGGAGAAAATTTAAGAGCAAATAAACTTTCTCAGAAGAATTCATAGATTTTTTTTTGTCATGTTTATCTATCCATTTGAGTTCAGGATTAGGTTGTATTTTAAATTACTCTTTTGGTTGTAAATCTGAAAATTGTTGATGTTTCACTTTTAAAATTTCTTCTATTTTAACCCTTCCAAAAGCATTTTGCAGCTTTACCAGAATAAGGAGAAAATAAGAAAAATGCAACATAGTGTTTAGTATCATGCCTGTGTGCATTATACACACACACACACACACACACACACACACACACACATATGTCAGGCATTTAATAGATGTTATTGATTGATAACATTAAATTGAAAGAATTATAAAGGTAGAGATTTATACACTACAACATGGCTCTACTTATCACAAAAAAAAATAAAGATATTAAAAAGCAAGATGTTTCTTGATTGTCTAAATTACTGTTGTAGAAAGATGCTATTAAAATCACTAAGTATGCTAAAATGCCCATACTCTTTATTCCAGAGACTGCACTATTAGACACATATTCCAAGAATGCCAATGACAAAAAAAGCTCATATGAAGGAAAATATCTACATCAACATTTTTCTGTAGTATCAAAGAACAGGAGGGGGGGGGGGATAGAAATCCCTCCTTGGATTAAATATCTTTGACAAGGGTCAGAGGTTCAAGATATTCAGATTAGAAAGCAATATAGCACATTTGAATTGGGGAGGGAAGGGTAGAGTAGCATTATCTTTGTCCCGATGTTTGAAGGTTATTTGACTTCAGACGACCAAGTGGAGGGATATCTATGTGCCATATTAAAATCTGGGAAAGCAGTGTATTGAGACTGGGGTTATGCTGCACAGGATATCTCTTGCATCAAATGGTACCAAGTCTGTGAAGGAACCCACATTGTTCCTGGGTCTTTCTTTCCTTAATAATAAAATATCTAAGTACAAATTTTAATAATGTATGGTAATATTGTTAATGTTTAACTTTCATGATTTGAGTTTTGATCTCAGTTAAGGAATCTGCCATCCAGTTTGAATGATAAGAAGAAACAATCCCAACCATTCATTAGTAGTAGGTAAAGAAGAACAGAAGGAAGACTTTTCTTGTAAAATTGAAATTATAAAAGGATGACAAAAATTGCAAATAGATATCATCAGAAATATCCAGGACAAAAATGAGGATGACTATAACTTTGTCTATTTACAAATTATATGAATTACTTTAAATAACTAGAAGAATAATTTTAGTGCCTTGAAAAAGAAGCATAGTATCTTAGAGTAGGAAAGGACCTTAGAGATTATATGGTTCTTACTTACTAATCCATGTAGAAATTCTCTCTCAATTTTTTTTTTTGATTGATAAATGATCATCTCTTTTTTGAAAAAAAAGATTATCTCCAATGACCAGATTCTCTCTATTTAACAAATTCCCTCATCTTATTTGAAAACAGTTATAATTGTTATAAAGTCTCTCCTTATTGGGCCTAAATCTCTCTCTCCATACACTTTACACATTGTTCCTACTTCCACCCATTGGATCTACACAAAAGAGCTGATTCTTTTCCCAAACAAACAAAATCCTTCAGTATCAGAGAGTTTTCAAGGCTCTCTGAATCCATTTCTAGGTTAATTATGTCCAGTTCCTTCAACCATTACTTATGTGACATGGTTTTAAGTCCCCTCATCACCATCTCCATTGGACACACTACAAGGTTATTGTCCCTCTGAAAGTGTGGTGCTTAGAACTAAATGTAGCACTGCAGCTATTGTCTGGTTGACACATAGTAGAATGATACTTTGGCTTCCTTTATAAAAGATACTGTTTCTCTTAGCAAAAAACTAAAATTGCTTTAGTTTATTTGGTTAGCTACATTAGCTACATTTGGTAGCTACTAGTTTAAGAGTTGTGATAATGAATTTAAAACTAATCAGAACCATTTGTCATTGTTAGGTCACTTTTTTTAGTGATGTCCAACTCTTTATGACCTCATTTGGTTTAGCCATTTCCTTCTCTAGCTCATCTTACATATGAGAAACTGAGGCAAACAAGGTTAAGTGACTTGCCTAGGGTCACACAGCTAGTAAGTGTCTGAGGCTGGAATTGAACTCATAAATATGATTCTGCCTTATTCCACTACTCTTCCACTGTGCTATCTAGTTACCCCTGATCATACTGAAATTAAAATTCTTCCATGAAAATGTTAGTCTTTGTTATGACATTATTGTGTTAGTTATGTTTTATTGAAAAAATTCTATATGGACATCTAATAATCTAGTGGTCTTATATTTAAATATTGATATTATTATCATTAATCAATATACAAAGGTAAATTTCATTATTATTAAAACCTCAGATTTGTGCAGTCTTATAGTTTACCCAACACTTTTATATACATTAACATATAAGATATACTCAGCAACACTATTCTAAGACTTAGATTGGGCCTTGAACTAAGATTTATTTAGGCAGAGATAGAAGAATGAACATTGAAGGTAAAGAAATATAGAAGGATAGGCAATGGCAGAATGAATTTGGCACATGTGGAAGAAAGTCAAGATCTGAATAAAATGAAGTGTGTGTATTTTGAAGCAATGGGGAAAAATTGGAGAGATGGGTTGGGAGCAGATTATAAAGATCTTGAAAGATACAAGTTTAAATTTGCAGCTGGATACTTTTCAGATTTGCTAAAGCCACTTCAATAAGAGGATAATTTGAGAAAAATAATATTTAAGAAAAATTAGTCTGGTAATAATAGGTAGAGAGATTGGAACTAGACACTGGTCAGGAGAATTTTAGTGTAATTTGTGTATCAGATAATGAGTTGAGGAGTGGGAATGGAAATTATATCACCATTCCCTTTTTGTCCATAATTAAAGAAAAAATTTTGTGCTTGATAAGTGTCTTCAAAGACAAGTTAAATTATGGGCAATTAGGTGGTGCAATGGATAGAGCCAAATGGATAGCGCACTGAGTCTGGAATTAGGAAAACTCATATTCCAGAGTACAAATTTGGCCTCAAACACTTCCCAGTTGTGTGAGTCATGTAACTTTGTTTGCCTCAGTTTCTTCATCTGTAAAATGAGCTTTAGAGAGAAAGAAATGGCAAATCACTTTAGTATTTTTGCCAAGAAATCCCTCCCACCAAAAAACAAAACAAAACAAAAAAACCCCAAAAAAACCCAAAACCGAGAATTAATGAAAATGGGAATAAACAAGAAGGGAAGAGTCAGCATAAGCATTCCAGAAACACATCTCCCAGAAAGTTTTCTTTAAATGATTTTCTCTATATATGCGGACTTCTTTATTGTTGTGAATGTTTTTTTTTTTTTTTTAAGGAATACTAGTTTAGGTAAAGGTTACTATACTTCTAGGATTCTGCCTTATATCACTTAAACATACTGCTGCTTGCAAATGCTCTCCCATCTCAGGCCTTGCTTATTCCAACTAAGCAAGTTTTAAGCTGTGACTTTTGTTTTGGATGATGAATGCATTGCATTGATATACATGGCTTCTCTCCTCTGCCAAAGGGTTTATATTTATTTGTTTTAGCTTCCACTAGTAGGCAATGAATTCTGTTCTCAGCATGGCTGACTAAAATGAAGAGTTCATGCAGAGCATGTCTCTCCCACCTCAAATAGCCTCTAGCATTCATATTACTTCATAATTGGGATAATTGTCTATGCTTCCTTTTATGTCTAGACACAATAGAAGTAACTATGTCTATGGTTACTTTAACCATCATAAAAAAAAAATCTCTGTTCACCCTGAAAAAGCTGATTGAAATAGAAAACCTGGTTATCATAGAAAGGAGGATGTTTGCTGCCTATAAACATACACACACACATATATGTGTATGTATATATGTTTATATATATGTGTTAAGGAAACCCCAATATAATCTAATTTAACTTGCCTTTGAATACATCTATCAAGAACAAAATTTTTTCTTTAATTATGGCCAAAAGGGACAATAGTGACATAATCAATGTAAGAAGGTGTTCTGCAGTTTTATTTATTGCTTACTAAGGAAAACAACCATGGCTTGATCTTTTAGCTTTTAATCACTTAATTTCCCTTATTTATAATGTACCACTCCATTTATAACAAAGCATTATAACAAAAAGAAGCAAGAAAGGAATAAAAGAAAAAAAAATCAGCAAATCTAATCAATGCATTAAAAAATCACGACATTATATACAGTAATTCATATTATGGCAAATCCCAACTCCCCTGAAAAAGAGTAGGAAACATAGCTGAAGTTTACATTTTAACAGGGTGGTGATGGCAGGGAACTTTGATTTGGAAAATAATGGGAACATTAAATTGACTTATGGGGTTTTTGGTTGTCTTTTCCAGTAGCAATAATATTGACCTGATTACTATTACTAACAGAGTTAGAGTTGGGAAGCCAGGAATAATGTATGAGGCAAAGAGGTGGCGTAGTCAATGATAGGTATGGTGGACTGGAGTAAGGTAGATCTGAGTTCAAATTTTGCCTCAGACACTTACTAGTTGTGTGATTCTGGGCAAGTCACTTCACCTTATAGCCTCAGATTTCTCAACTGTAAAATGAGGGATATTTGTTGTGAGAATAAAATGATCAAATGAGATATTTGTAAAGCATTTAGCATAGTGCCTGGCCCATAGCTGTTATGTTCTTTCCCCTCCCTCTTGGGGCATGAGAGAATAAGATAAATAGCCATGATGGATAAATGGGTGAGGCATAAAGACTGATCTGGGACAGATTAAGGAATAAAAGGTAGGTGAGTTTTTGCTTGCTCACTCATCAATAGCCATTCTCTAATTGGACTTCCAAAACTGAGTTATTTACCCAAGAAAGAAGGGCATGGACTCTCCTCATGTTGCCCACAGTGTTCATTTGTGTTCATTTTTAATGATAATAAGAGAAGGATACCCCCCTCCCCCAAAATATGCATCCAGAATACCACAAGAAGATTTACTTGAATAAAGCTTTACTGCCACTCCCAAGTGCCCATGGTGGTCAGCTAGCTAAATGTCTAAGAGCACCTAGATGGCCTCATGGCTGTTAGGTAGTCAGGCAACCAGGAAATGAACCTATTAAGCCAGATAAGTCTTTTTTTTTTTTTTTTTTTTTTTTTTTGAATTCTCAAAATATCTGATCAGGCAATTTTCTTTCTTTTCTTTTCTTCTTCTTCTTCTTCTTTTTTTTTTTTTTAATAACTTTTTATTGACAGAACCCATGCCAGGGTAATTTTTTACAGCATTATCCCTTGCACTCACTTCTGTCCTGATTTTTCCCCTCTCTCCCTCTAACTCCTCCCTCAGATGGCAAGCAGTCCTTTACATGTTAAATAGGTTACAGTATATCCTAGATACAATATATGTGTGCAGAACCAAACAGTTCTCTTATTGCACAGGGAGAATGGGATTCAGAGGGTATAAATAACCCAAGAAGAAAAACAAAAATGCAAGCAGTTTATATTCATTTCCCAGTGTTCTTTCTTTGGGTGTAGCTGCTTCTGTCCATCCTTGATCAATTGAAACGGAATTAGCTCTCTTTATCGAAGAGATCCACTTCCATCAGAATACATCCTCATACAGTATCGTTGTCGAAGTGTATAATGATCTCCTGGTTCTGCTCATTTCACTTAGCATCAGTTCATGTTAGTCTCTCCAGCTTCTCTGTATTTATCCTGCTGGTCATTTCTTATAGAACAATAATATTCCATAACATTCATATACCACAATTTACTCAACCAGTCTCCAATTGATGGGCATCCATTCATTTTCCAGCTTCTAGCCACTACAAACAGGGCTGCCACAAACATTTTGGCACATACAGGTCCCTTTCCCTTCTTTAGTATCTCTTTGAGTCTTAAGGATAGTTTTAATATTTTTTAGAAGGAAAAAAAAAGCCTAACTTGCAAGATGGGATAAAAGTACTATTCTCTTGAGAGATATCAAGTATAGTCTGGGACTGGCTCAATATGATGGAATAGGTTAGTTTGCACTCAATGATTGCCTGAATGCTAACTGCCATAATATGATTTCAAAATTGAATATATACACCTTGGCTAATGAGAAGCAGCAAACAGAAATTTCCAGTGTTATTTTCACTAAATTTGCCTTATCATTTGAGATGGAAGTTCAGGATACTACTGTGGTTAGTACTGATTGGCTAGTTAACCTCAACATTAGTCACAGCTTAAGCCATTAGCTGCATCCCCTTTATAATAAGTTAATGTATATTTAAATGCAAACTCCAAATATATCCATTTGAAATGGATATATGTGCTAGTAAATAGGAGCATTTATTGATGAATTTTCACAAAATTTAAGGTTCCCAGTCCCATGTATATTGGTCCTATTTTGAGATTTCAGTAAAATAGTGACATTTTCAGTATTGGCAAGCATTTTCATTTGAAAAATGTTTTTTTTTGTCTAAATATGGACAAGATGGCCTCTAGTGAAAACAGTTCTCCCTCTTTCCAAGTATTTAACTCTAATGTATTCTACTGTCTGTAATATAACACAATCAGTATTATACTGAATTTTGTTATGTAAATCTAATATTGGTAAATTAAATTATATTTTCTATCCCCTAGAAGAACTATTTGCTAGAAGAAAATTTGCAGTGAATTTTTGACATAGTGAAATTGAATAGTGCAAAGAACTATTATATATACACACACACACACATTAAAGCGTGGTTACATTAAAGCGTAGTTCTTTGTGTGTATGTGTGGATATGTGCATATAACTATATACACCCACATAATGAGAGTTCCATCAAGTTGAGATTTCTCTATATTGAAATATTTAATCACATATATGTGGTTGATCTTCTGCTGGGAAGACCTAGAGATTGTCAGATTCTTTCATTATCTCTGCAATGGAGGGATTAGACATATTTGTCTCATATTCCTTTCAACATCATAGCATTATGATTCCATGATTCCTGGATGTGTATTGAAACTTCACTTCTGTGTCTTATTTTATGTTGTGTTTTCGGGGCTACACATTAGCAATACAAAGCATTGCTAATCTTATTACTGATCATGGGAGTGGAGGAAGGAAGGAAGGAAACAAGCACCTTCTGTTGAATACCTACTATGTTCCAGGCATTTTGATAGAACTTTATAATTATGATCTCATTTTATCCTCACAACAACCCTGGGAGATAGATGCTATTATTATCCAAGTTATTGGTCCTATTTTGAGGTTTCAGTGAATAGTGAAATTTTCAGTTATTGGCAAGCATTTTTATGTGAAACTTTTTTTTTTGTCTAAATGTGGACTAGATGGCTCCTACCGAAAACAGTTCTTCCTCCTTCCAAATAATTAACCCTAATGTACTATGCTATATATAATACAACATAATTGATGCTATATTTAATTCTGTAATGTAAACCTAATATTCTAAATTAAATTTTATTTCAAATCTCATAATTTTAAAAATTGAGTGATAGAAATTCTTTTCAACTACCATTTTCAGAGAACTACAGACTTTTTTTGAGGGTATAGTATGCATTCAGGGAAAACTAGTATCTGGTATGAGGACTCCCCAGCTCTTTTTGGAACTGCTCTCTATTTTTGGTGTTTACCTGGTTTACCTAACTCTTACTTGTGGCTTCAAGAAGCTGTAGCATGTACAGCGGCCAAAACCCAAGAAACCATTTTAGCCAATGGGCAAGTTGAGGGTAACCCTCAACCAAGAGGTGTCAAATCCTAAAGTGAGTTAGGAGGGTAGCTACCCAGAGCATGTGAATATTTCCCATGGAAGAATGGGTGAATAAAAATAATTGTTCCAGTGACCATGAAGACAATTGAAATGCTTAGAGTTTAGTTAGACTTTGAAAACATCAGTCATCCGTTGCATTTTGACTTTGTCCTGCCATTGGGCAGTGATGAATCTGGAAGAGTGGGTGATGATGTTGTGCAGCTCTACCTCACTTAAATCCAGTTTATGCATGAATCAAATCAGCCATAACATTTTACCATTTCTACCTATCTCAAAGTTCTATCGTGATGGGCAAGTGATGAATCAATAGATGTGGATGAACTGGGAGCTATAGTCACAACCCTGCACACAGGCAGCCCAGGACATAGGGTCATTTTCTCACTGGAAACAGCATTAGGATTGGCCAGCCTCTTGAGTATTTGAGCCATTTTTTAAAGGATTGAACTGCTGGGACAGCTAAGTGATGCAGTGGATAGAGCACCAGCCCTGAAGTCAGGAGGACCCGAGTTCACTTCCTAGCTATGTGACCCTGGGCAAGTCACTTAGCCCCAATTGCCTCAGGAAAAAAAAGGATTGAACTGCTTATCTCCTGATGTGAGAAAGGCTAGAAAAAGTACTTTTTTCCTGAAGCAATTCTTGGCCCAGTAAGAAGAAAGATGAAATTCAGCTTTATGCTGATAGTAACAATCCAAAGTATTTTATAATGCATTGAAGGCTATTTAGGGGCCCAAGACCTAAGATGTGTTTCATCTACTTAGGGCTGATGGAGCCACAATGATTAGTGATAAGGATATGTGTTGGAATCCTTACTAACTGCTAACTAATTAGAGTTGATCTAATCTTACAAGAAGATGTTTTGGGCAGAACCTGAAACAAGGTACTAAGTAGAACTACCCATAATCCCTCTCTCTGGAAGGAGCATAAATAGGCCAATGGGCCAGTCGGAGAGTTCTTCAGAGGAAGACGCTACAAGTCGAGATTTCACCGGAATGACATGAAGACTGGAGCTGGCTGGAGGCTGAAGAAAGCAGAGGCAGAGGCTGAAGGACCAGACCTTTGGATTTAAAGACATTTGGAGAGAGCTCTTGGAACCAAGCAGAGAGATAGGCCTCTAAGCTAACCGGGCTATATTGGAGATAATAAAAGATCTGAACTTTTGTCACCTGGCTATGTTTTGAGAAGAAAAAGCTCACCACAGATATGATTAGGGAAATTGGCTGAAAATTTTCATAGTGACCTCAACAAACCATAATCAGTCAATGTTGAAGCAATTGATTATTTGCCTCAGATTGAAATAAATCACCCCCTAGCTGAAATTTCAGCTGAAGAAAAGATTTTAAATGCTATTAGCATACATTCTTATGGCAAACTACTTGGAGCTGATTCTATTCAGTTGAAATTTGCAAGGTGGAGGGTCCATTGCTCATACAGAAAATTTCAGTCAGCTTTAGTGTCTCTCACTCTTGTCTATGGAAGAACTTTTAGGAAAGAGAGACTCAGCATCTGCTTCCTAGTTCCTTGATTTTAACTGTCCCCTTTCCCTCAGGCAGAGGCAATTAAAGGCTTTCACGATGCTTCTATGCTAAGAACATGAGAATCTTTCCTGTGATAGGTTTTCTCTCTCTTTAGTTGACTTCACCCTTCTCAGTAGAACTCCCTCCTGATCTTTTTATTTCTTTTGTAAAATTGAGGGAAAAAAAGGCTAAAATTTCCATCTCCTTTTGCTATTTTCCCTTCATAACTAGCTATTAGCTAAGTATAACTTTATTTAAACAAAATGCCCATGTGTCAGCAATGTACAGTTACCTTGCTCTTTGAGGAGTGAAGTTGTTTGACATGGGAAAGTGAGTCCCCCCAGCCAGATGAGGAAACCCCTCTCTCATTCATTGCTATTTATCAAAACTGATAAACACTCAGACAAAAGGCATTAATATTCAGTTTATGGCTTAGGGCTAGGGAAACCTATCGCCAAAGTTGTTGATGTTTGTCTTTCATTCTCAAAAAGGACCTTGACATAAGAGATGGGATGCCAGGACATGCAAGTGAATTGGATTTAAGTGAGGGAAGGCTGGGCAAGACCACCTGTCTCACTTTCCCCTCCAGACCATCTAGGTTCACTGGCAAGATATAGATTAAGATTAAGATGGCTGGAGATGGCCTTGGATGCAATGGGAGACCCTAGCCTTTTTAAGCTAAGGTCTTCAACAAGTCTCAGTTTGACCGAATCTGCACTCATTCCTTCCTTCCTTCTCTCCTTCCTTCCCTCCTTTCCTCCCTCTGTCCATATAAAGTATCATGCCCTTATCTACAGATGTTCTTTAAAGTGGTTTTTTTTTCTTTTCTTTTGCACCTCTAAACCCTCTCAGTATATCTTGGGATTTACTGGCTAGATTTCCTTCTTAAAGACCATGCCTTAAAACAAAACAAATCTGCTGAAAAAAAAATGAAGTAGAAGAACATGGAATAGCAATAGATCTGGATTTAGAGATTCTGGATTCAAAACCCACCTCAGATGCTCACTGCTTATGTGTTCTTGGGTGAGACACAAACTTCCTGGGCCCCAGATTCTTTGATTATATAAAAGAGGAGTTTAGACTCATTAGTCTTTGAGATTCTTTCTAGCTCCAAATATATGATGTTAGGATCTTCCCTTCTTTCATCCTTCTTGCCTCTACTGAGACCAACTCTATGGCTAGAGCTTAAGGTTAGTGATGATCAAGATGTGACCTCTGGAACACACTCTCACTGGAGAAGTTGCCAACAGATCTGGTGAGTTCATCAGGATAAATGTTTGCTGATAGAACATAAAACAGTTTACAGTACTGATCATTTTTACATTTAATCTCAGCTCAGCTCCTTATAACTCTTCTGGAAAATGGCTAAGCTTGGTCTAGAGTCACCACTTGGCCTTTCAGATGTAAATGCTTCCCCTGCCACCCATCAGCTTTAACTCACTGGGATCCAAGACCTTTGGTCCTCACTAAGTCTCTTCCAATCCTTGATGTGTTCACTTCATTTGCTTAAGATACCTAAAGAAAAACATATAAAAAAGGTTGTCAGGGACCCAAGACCATGCTTTCTAAGACAAAACATGATCACAACTGCAAGGAGGCCAGTTGGAAAAAAAGCAAAATCACCCTTTTCCTTTCATCTTTCTAGCCTTTTTTTGGGTCCACTAACCCATCAGCTCTTCTCACTCAAAAGCCAATTAAAGCATTCTTCACTATTTCCATAAACCTCTACAGAGAAGGATCTCCAGATGGTCTACTAGAAGCAATGAGGGCAAGGCTGAGCATTATGTGTGTATAATATGTTTTTGCTATACCATTTTTTATCATATTTGTCAATTTTCTGGAAAACAATATGATATCGGTGCTTTAAAAATGTTCTCTTCTCAGTGATTTGGACCAATTTTTCACAAGATTGCTAATAATTTATATTTCTTTAAAAAAACCTTTCATATCGTTTGATTGCTTACCAATTTAACAAGCATTTATGAAGTTCCTGCTATGTACTAGTGCTTGGTTCTGAGTGGATACAAATAATGAAACAACCTATTCTTTTTTCCCCAATAGTATTTTATTTTAATAACTATAATAAAGATAGTTTTCAACATGTATTTTTGAAAACCTTTTTGCTCTAAATTTTTTCCCCTCCCTCCTTTAGTTGCCCCTCTCCAAAATAGCAAGCAATCTAACATAGGTTAAATATGTTCAATTCTTTTAAATAGAAACAACCTTTTCTTAAGGGACTGAGAAAACCCTCAGAATTATTTTTCTGAAATAGCTTATATCCCTTAGTACAGAATAATTAAAAAAATTGAAACAAGTTTTTTTGGGAGTGTCTTTTGTTTATTAATTTTTAATATTCATTTAAAAATTTTTTGAATTCCCAATTATTTCCCTCCCTTTAGACATCACTCACCCATTAAGAAGATAAGAATATAATGTCAATTATACATGTGAAATAATGCAAAACATATTTCCATATTATATATATTGCAAAAAACCCCAAGAAAAGTAAAGAAAGTGAAAAGATTATGCTTCATTTTGTACTCAAAATTCTCTCTTTTCTCTCTTTAAGGGAACAGCATTTTTTATCATGAGTACTTTGGAATTGTCTTGGATCATTTTAGCAATCAGAGTAGCTAAGTCTTTCAGAGTTGATTATTGTTATAATATTGTTCTTTCTGTGTACAGCGTTCTTTTGGTTCTATTCATTTCACTTTGCATCAGTTCATGTAAGTCTTTCCAGGTTTTTCTGAAACCACCTCCTTTATCTCTCTTATTTTCATTCATTCATTCATTCATTCATTTATTTATTCATTTATTCTTCCATCTATCTATCTATTCACTCATTTATTTATTTATTTGTTTATTATTTATATTGTGATTTCATCACAATCATATACCACAACTTATTCTGTCATTCTCCAATTGATGGGTGTTTCTTTAATTTCCAATTCTTTGCCACTATAAAAAAAGCTGATATAAATAGTTTTGTATATATGGCACTTGTCCCTTTTTTTCCCCTTTTAATTTCTTTGGGATACAGATATAGTAGTGTTATTAGGCGGTTAAAGTACCTACAATTTTATAGCACTTTGGGCATAGATTCAGATTGTTCTTCAGAATGATTACACCAGTTCACAATTCTACCAACCACGATGTGTTAGACTACTTATTTTCCTCATTTCCTTCAGTACTTAAACAAAATGTTTTTTGAACATGTTTATCATAGTTTTATAGAGCTAATACTATTGATAAACAGATAGAATATAACTAAGGATTATTGTATAAGTACAATGTTTGCTGCCCTGATTTTGATGAAGTCAAGAGAGCTAGATTAGTAATTGTTATAGGTTTGCAAATAAGTAAAATAATGATTGGAGTGAGGAAAAAATAGCCAGGGGTAGCTAAGCAACAATACTGTTCAACTTTAAAATTCACTGTCTGTATTATAACCAGAGAAAAAGTTTAATTTTCACATATGTGTGCTTATACATATATGTATACACATGTTCATATATGTAGATATTTTATATATACATGCATATGTGTGTGTAAAAACATACATACAATTCAATAGTTTCTTTTTTAAGAAAAAAAGGAATGCTCCAAATAATTCCCTGAGTACTTTAGAACAATGAGACTATATAACTATTGTATTGCTTTGATTGAAATTATCAGATATTTTGAATGTTGTAAGCTTTTTGTCATATAATTAAGTTTCACTTCTATATGCAGTCAAATGTTGGTTTTATTTTTTGACCTATGGATGACGCAACCTACTTAAATAAACATTTGTACAGTATTTACTCTATGCCAGACACTATACTAAGTGATTTTTATAAATATTGCAACTCTGTGAATTAGGTGTTATTATTATTATTATTATTATTATTATTATCCCCATTTTCGAGGTGAGGAAACTAAGATAAACAAAAGTTAAGTAACTGGTCCAAACTCTATCTAATCTCCTGATTACAATGATCAGAACTTTGATTTTTCTTGTATCCCCAGCAAATGAAACCTCAATAAATATCTGTTTAATTGTTGAAATATTAATTATATAAATTTTGGTGTGTTTTTGTGTGTTTGTATTTCTGTTTTACTTGGTAATTAGTCTAAAAATTATTTTGCTCAACCTAGCATTTTGATTTATGAATGAATAATCATCATTGAAAAAGCAACCCATTTTGAAGCTGTTAGGTTTTAGATAAATATTCTGTATCCATAAAGTACATTGGAATAGTAGACAAAATAAAATATCTTCCAAAAAGGAGATAACAGTGCTTATGTTTAAATGAGTCACAGAACAAAGCAAACATTTGACTGGGCACAGAAGTGAATCCCAGCTATATGGTAAAAATCTAATAATACTCATGATAATGTAATGGTAATTTCAGTCAAAGGAATACTCACTAGTTGTATAGTATCATTGCTCCAAAGTACTGAGAGAATAAGTCTGAATACTTATTTTCTTTAATAAATCTAATATATGTGAATTTAGCACAATATAATATTCTGTTATATAATATGTGAATATAACAGAGATAATTTTCTGCTAGTCAATTTCTGTATATATGTAAAGCTTAATTTCAGAGATGTGGCTTGCCAACACTGAATACTCATAGTACTGTAAATTAAATATTTGTATGCACCCTAGTTCTCTAGGATTGGATACTTACCTGACTGGGACAGCTTGGCTGTGAAGCTTTTGTATCCCTCACCCCCACCCCAAAGAGCTGTTGCACACAAAATGGAAAAAAAAAGTGGACCATCTGCAATTACAGATGGAGATTTGTGGATGGTGTACAACTTACAGTCACAAAGTTAAGTGTAGATGCCCAGAATATGTCATCCAAATGGACCAATCAGGGCAATGGGAGGACATTAGCTTATTTGGATGCTCAGTATTGCAAACCCACCCCAGCAACTGTGTACCTCATGGCTGCACCGGCAATGCTCCATCACTCATGTCTTCCCTGCTGCTGCTGCCTGTTTGCAGTCAGTTTGAGTGAATTGTCAAGACATTCAAAGTACAAGAAAGACTGTTAAGCATTGATTTTTTTTTTTTGTTTGTTTATTTAGTTGAATGGGACAAGGTTAAATTCTTCACAATCAAACATGCTGTTTTGTTAAATGGATTAAGATTGACCTCAGGAAATCCGTCTTTTTATGACACTTGGAGATAGTGTGCTGTGGTAAAAAATGGAAAGAGCCTAATATCAGACAAATTCTGATTCTGATATAATTTCTTTGACGTTGGGTAAGACATATCATCTGTCTGACTCTCATCTTCCTCATTGATGAAACGAGAACACTAGAATAAATCATCTCTGGATCATCTTTCCAGTTTGAACATTCTCTGCTTTTCCTAGCGCATTCTCTAGAACTGAATGTTGTATGCTTTTTTAGGCTCAGTACCAGCCTTCTGTAATTATCAAATAGAAGAAACAGCAGTTTCAATGTGTTATAGTCAAATTTATCCAAATTGACAGAACAGAGGGAAGTGACTCTACTTACACTTTTGTTATGTTTATACTATGATTTCCATATATATTCAGTACATGATTTGGTTCAATTCAAAGCATTTATTAAAAGCCTACTATGTGCCAGACATGGTGGTTGGCACTGGATGTGCTAAGATAAAAAATGAAAATACAGCCTTGTATTATAGAAGTGTCTTTCTATTGGAAGGATAAAATAAATAAATATCTAAGTATAAATCTAATAATTTGATGAGGCAAAGGACACATAACTATGTGAAATCAGAAGAGGCCTCAGAGGAATATTTTGACCATCTTGAGTAGATAGGGTCATCCAGCTCCTTTTTTTTTTTATTATTGGACTTCTCTCATTTGGTATTATTGAAGAAATCACCATTTTGCAAAATGGAAATGAGTTTGATCTCATTAATCTGGCAGAAATATTCCCAGGGTCACAAAACTGGAAAGGACTTTTAAAAAAAATTATTGAATTGATTTTATTTATGGAGGAGAAAATGCAGCAACTCACAAGTTGAATCACAGAGAAATTTGAAATTTTTCTTTTAACTCAGTGTCTAGGTGACTCTGAGGGTGGCTGAGGCAATCTAAATTTCAAAAGATCCACATTAAAATCTAAGAAGGTGTAACTATTGTAGTTATGATGTTGAAGGTTCTTGTAGGTAGAATTATCAAATACCTCAGCACTTTCTATGTTTTCTGGTGGTTGTTTCATTTTAGCCTTCTTTTGTTTTCCTTTTTACTATCTCCTGATTTTGTAGAGAGAAAAATTATTGAAGCAAATTCTCGAAGCCCTCGGCCTTATCTCAGTACAGAAGCAAAGGCCCTGGCAGTAGAGTTGGGAGCACCGAAGTTAACTCGTCTAAAGGACATTGATTGGATGCCCCTCTGGAAAGGACTTTTAATCTGATTTGGATCTGAATAAGAATTTCCTTGATGACATAATGACATCTTGAAGATCTCCACAGGGGAGCCCACATCCCCTAAATCAATGCATTCTAATTTGGGATAGTTCTATTTTTTCTTGACATCAATTTCTATGTTGTTAGTTTAGGTTTGACAATGGAATACAACAAAGCAGTCATGGGTCATTCGAAGTTAACAAAAGTTTCCTTAGCCATTACATAGAAAAGATATTCAGTGAATATACTTAGCTTGGATAGATATGATTCTATAGCACCTCTCTGGTCAGCAGGACAGAATATGGAAATTTGTCACATCTCCAGATTTCCAGCAATTCTTAAGAATTCCAGTTACTCATGAGTAATTCTTTTAATGCCTGTCGGTAAACATGAGTCCATATTAATATATTCAGAACTTACCAAGAAGCTGTGCCAAGGGAGACATGGCTCAAGCCTTAGATCCTTGGGTTATTAACTCCCAAGGGCAATTAATTGCTTCTCAGGGAAAACTACTCTCAGTTGAATGGGGAAATGGTCAGGACATTGCTCCCACCATTTTTCTATTACTCTTATTTCTGCCTTTTGGGATTAAGAATAAGAGTAATCTTTTTTCCATATAACCATTCTTCAAATACTTAGCGACTTTTAGCAAATCTGTAAGTCATATTTGCTCCATTATAAACTTCTCCAGTTCCTTTAACTTATCTTTATATGTCATGATCTCAAGGCTCTTTACAAAACTAGTTGTTCTTTGTATACTTATTAGTTTATCAAGAACCTTTCCAGAATGTGGTTCTCCTGGAATAAATATTCCAGAAATGGTCTGATCAGAGCTGAATATAGTGGAAATATAACTTCTCTAATCCTGATGAATATGTGTATCTTAATGTTGTCTAACATTGAATTAGTTTATTTTGGTTACATATTACCCTGTTGACTAATAGTCCACCAGTAGTAGCTTGAAGTCCACAAAGTCCCTTTCAGACACACCAATATCAATCCATATCTTCCAAATTTTATACTTTGTGCAATTTTTTAAAAACTCATGTTATCTTTATCTTTATTACATCTCACCTTGTGTGATTTAGCCCAGTTCTCTGGTTTGTCAAGATGTTTTTTTGAATCTTAATTCTTTTTCATGCATATACATACCCCACCCCAGGTTTCTGTTTTCTATAATAGCTATACAATTCTTGTATATAATCAACTGATTAATGAGTGTCAATTAATTAAAGACCAAACATACATCTCTGAGATATTCTATTGGATGCATTTTTCTAATTTGAGGTTGAATAAATAATGAATGCTCTTTGGTACTAGCTATTTGATTATTTTCACCTCTGCTTAATCATATTATTTTCTAACTCATATTTGTTCCTCTTTCCCACAAGAATAGCATAAAATATTTTTGCTGAATATTTGACTAAAATAAAATCAAATTATATTTGTAGCATCCTCCTGATTTTGTTTAGTAATCTTGTTCAAAAAAAGAGCTTTTGAGTGGTGGTGGTACCATTGTGACTAAGGACAAATTTTCTTAATTGATAGTTAATTCAAATTAAAAGAATATTACTGGGGCAATGTAATAAAAATAGAATATGTCTGATTATGTATCTTTTTAAATATGTCCCAAACCAAGTACATATACAATCTGTCTTGATGAAGCCAAACTGTAGTTTTGTGTTTGCTTCTATTTTCAGATGTTTGTCCAACATTCTACTGAACACAAGCAAGAACAGAACATTTCTAATGTGGAAAAATCATTCTCAAGCTAACAATGCATCCAATTTTGTGGGTGCTTATGAAATCAGATCCAATGTTATGGAATTGGCTATGAAATGTGACTTAGGGTTATCAGAAAAACAACAACTGATATTGGCATAGAACAGCTCTTTTATGAGGTACAGTTGGTACAATAGGTATTCCCATTTTACAGATGATAAAAACTGAGGCTTAGAGAAAGAAAGTGTCTTGTCATTGATCACACAGGCAATAATAGTCATTTGGAATTTGAGCTTGAATCTTTTTCACTACAAATCAAGTACTCACTCTATCCTCACTGCTTTTGAGTGGTTTTGATGCCTTTGTGACTAAGGGAAAACTTTCTTAATTGATAGTTCAAATTAAAAGAATATTACTGGGGCAATATAATAAAAAGTAGATTATGTCTGATTTATGTATCTTTCTTAATATGTCTCAAACCAAGTTAATTCTGCATCCATTTTTCTTAACATGGGTCTCAAAAAACATTGATTTACAGTTACAGAGCTTTATATATGTTATTTTATTTGTCCCTTACAAGAACACTGTGAAAAAGGTAAGATTACAGATGTAGAAACTGAGACTTAGAGAGTTTAAATAACTTATTCAAAATTTAAAAAAAAACATGAAAAAAGTTCATTTAGGATTAGATCTTCTGACTTTATTTATACTGCTCTTTTTAATTGTAGTACAATGTCTTACAATAAGTAATACCTGATATATGTAAAATTTGGAGAGGACTATTTAAAATTGTAGTTTTTGGACATCCTTTAATATTATTAATTAAAAAAAATTAATTTATACATTTCATTTTGATACAACAGACACTTCCAATAATTTACTCAAAAACAGTTACAAATAAAGCTGAAACTCCTATTCAATTTAAAACTAATTATCTTTGTTAGATAAGAATACTTCTTATGACACCAATTATTCAATCTAAACTAAATATGAATAGGACTTGCATATCTCTTTGAACCAAGATAAGACACTTAATCATACCCTGAAAAACCTTGTGTAAAAAGGAGAAAACTCAGAATCATTGATAGATACGTATGATTTAGAAGTGGAAAGGAAAGAGTGGTATCATACAGAGTTGAATTAGAAAGAATCAGAAGCTCAAGGCCAACCAGTGAAAGAAGAAAGAGAAGATAGAACTCTGATGTAACAGAGAAAAGAAATATGGAAGAGGGCCATTGTCTTTATGGGTGTCCTGGAGCAGAAGACTGGGAATTGAGGCTACCAGCTGCATTCACCTATTTAAAGACAGAGACAACTACTCCCCTCCCTCTAAATCTACTTTTCTTCTGCCTTGTTTTTCAGTCTATCTACAGAGAGTTAATCAGTCAAGACTATAATATAATCTGATGCTTTCTCATCCAAATGGTTCTGAAAAGCTTAATCTTGCCTTAACCACGAAGAGTCAGGAGCTAGATAAATATAAATATAAAATAGGGCAGAGAGATTGAACTCACAAATTTTAGCCAAAAATAAAGCCTCACAGTAGGAAACTCTAGGAACATTATATTATTTTTAGATTTAAAATAGCTAATCGTTGTAACAAAGTGTTATATAGAATGTCAATCATTTATTTATTTTGTGAGGCAAAAATTTGCCTAGGGTCACACAGCTAGTAAATATTAATTGATGCAGGATTTGAATTCAGGTCCTGTTGACTATAGGGCCAGTGTGTCATCTGGCTGCCCTTAGAGTATCAATTATTAATAGAATAGAAAACTAGGATATGTCTTTTAACTTTGAAAGCATAGTCTTATTATTCACCTTTTATTGTTGCTGCTGCTTCTCTATTAAATAATGTTGCTATGATCATTGTATTTGTTGTCCTTTTGACATTATTTTCTTCACTTGGTATCACTTGATAAAACTTTGTTTCTCTGAATTCATATCTATCATTCCCTATAGCACAGTAATTTTCAGTTATTTTCTCATACCATTATATGCTTATTCCCAATTGTAATAATGCTTCAATTTTTGTACACAGAGGTCTTTTCTTACTAGCAGCAACCTTCTTAGTGTGTAGCATTACTAGTGTAATTCTTGAGTCAAGGGATATGAAAAAAATTTAAATTTTTTTTACCTTAATTAGGCAAATTATTTTCTAAAAGAGTTGAGTCAGTTCACAATTCCATGATAGTGAGTATATGTTGATCTTCCCATGATTCTTTTGTAGCAATTAGTTTTCTGGCAGTTTTCCTAGTTTAATATTGTTTTAAACTTCTGAATTGTTTTAATTTCCATTTCTTTGGTCATTAGTGATTTTGAACACTTTTTCAGGTGATTATTGGTAGCTTGCATTTCTTTTCTTTTCTTTCTTTTTTTTTTTTTTAATAATTTTTTATTGACAGAACCCATGGCAGGGTAATTTTTTACATTATCCCTTGCACTCACTTCTATTCCGATTTTTCCCCTCCCTCCCTCCACCCCCTCCCCTAGATGGCAAGCAATCCTATACATGTTAAATATGTCACAGTATATCCTAAATACAATATATGTGTGCAGAACCAAACAGTTCTCTTGTTGCACAGGGAGAATTGGATTCAGAAAGTAGAAATAACCCAGGAAGAAAAACAAAAATGCAAACAGTTTACATTCATTTCCCAGTGTTCTTTCTTTGGGTGTAGCTGCTTCTGTCCATCATTGATCAATTGAAACTGAGTTAGGTCTCTTTGTCAAAGAAATCCACTTCCATCAGAATACATCCTCAAACAATATTGTTGTTGAGAATATAATGATCTCCTGGTTCTGCTCATTTCACTTAGCATCAGTCCATGTAAGTCTCTCCAAGCCTCTCTGTATTCATCCTGCTGGTCATTTCTTACAGAATAATAATATTCCATAACATTCATATACCGCAATTTACCCAGCCATTCTCCAATTGATGGGCATCCATTCACTTTCCAGTTTCTGGCCACTACAAACAGGGCTGCCACAAACATTTTGGCACATACAGGTCCCTTTCCCTTCTTTAGTATCTCTTTGGGATATAAGCCCAGTAGAAACACTGCTGGATCAAAGGGTATGCACAGTTTGATAACATTTTGGGCATAATTCCAGATTGCTTTTTAGAATGGTTGGATTCGTTCACAACTCCACCAACAATGCATGTGTCCCAGTTTTCCGCATCCCCTCCAACATTCATCATCATTTTTTTCCTGTCATTTTAGCCAATCTGACAGGGTTGTAGTGGTAGGTAGCTTGCATTTCTTTGGAAAACTAGTCATATGCTTTCACTTGTTTCTTAGGTTAAAGACTCTTTAATTTTATATATTTGTGTAAATTTCCTATAAATTTTGGACTTTCATTAGAGGTATTTACCACATATTTCTAAGTCTGTAGCTTTTCTTGAGATTATAGCTGCTTTGATTCTATTTGTACAAAATCTAGTAAATTAATAGTTATAATGGTTAATTTTTTCTTTTATGACCTCTTCTATTCCATATCTAGTTATGAGTGCTTTTCCTCTCACAATTGTGAAAATAAAATGTTCTATTCTCAATTTTTATGGTACAACTTTTAATATCTAGCTTATCTATTTGAAATTTACTATTACATATATAGCAGAAGATGGCAATCTTAAACTTTTTATGGAAGGAGGTTTGTTAGAGTCAAGTTTTTCTAGCAGTTACTTTTGAATAAAGTGTCTCTGCCTCACAAATTTATATTCCTGTATTTATTGAACATTACTATATTTATTAGTTTCCATTACTTGTTTTTCTGATCTGTTTCAAAGATGAATACCAAAAAGCAGTCATGACTAACACTTCATAATATAATTTGAAATCCTACCTTATTCCCTTTTTTGGTTCATTATTCCCTTCAAATATTTGATACACACAATAAACACACATAAATATACGTATACATATATATGCACATATGTGTGTGTCTATATACATTTAGTTATATGTAGTTATATATGTGGTGTGTGTGTGTGTGTGTGTGTGTGTGTGTGTGTGTGTGTGTGGTTAGTTATGGAATTGAGCACTGGAGATTTTTGATCCTTTAGTGAAAATCTATATCTGTAGGTAGAAGAAGATTGCCTGTTTTTTGATAATATTTGTTTTCCCCATGATTCATCCATCCTGGAAAACAATTTGGAACTATGCTCAAAAGGGCTATCAAGCTTTGATCCAGTAGTGTTACTCCTGGGTCTTTATTCCAAGAGGGAAAATGATGCATAAGGGCAAAAATTATTTGTAGCAGTTCTTTTTGTTGTGGCAAGGAATTGGAAATTGAATGAATGCCCTTCAATTGGGGAATGACTGAATAAGTTATGATATTTGAATATAATGGAATATTATTGTTCTGTAAGAAATATTGAGCAGGTTGATTTCAGAAAAGCCTGGAAAGACTTACATGAACTGATGTTGAGTGAAATGAGCAGAATTGTATAGGAAAACATTGTACAGAGTAATAGCAAGATTATGTGATCAACTATGATAGACTTAACTTTGCTCAGCAATTTAATGATCCAAGACAATTCCAATAGACTTGGGATGGAAAATACCATCTGCATCCAGAAGGAAAATTATAGAGACTGAATGTGGATTGAAGCATAATATGTTCACCTCTTTTGTTTATTTGCTTTTATTTCTTGTAGTGTCTTCCCTTTTGTTCTGATTTTTCTTTTACAATATGACAAATATGGAAATATTTTTTTAAAGGATTGCATATGTAATAGCCTATATTAGATTGCTTGCTGTCTTGGGGAGAGAGGAGGTAAGAGAGGAAAGGAGAAAAAAAAACAGTGGAACATAAAATTGCATATAAATGAATATTGAAAACTCTCCTTACATGTATTTGGAAAAATGAAATAAGATTGAAAAAAATTTCTTGACCTTTTCTTCAATGTGAATTTTGTTTTATTTTATATTATTCAATGTCATAACTTGGCAGTTTGGTATATTGCTAAATCTGTAAATTAATTTTTGTGATAGCATAATTTTTATTAAATTGGTATGACTGAGCTATGAAATAAGTTTCCAATTATTTAGGTATGCTTTCATTTTTGTAAAAAAAGTTTTATAGTTTAAAAATTCTGCTTGTTTATTGGCAGATTAATGTTCACATGTTTAATAAATGTTGCTTTTATCTCAGATAGCATTCTCTTTGGAAAAGTTTATGATTGTTGTGGATTTATTTTGTATTCTGCTACTTTGCTAGAGCAACGAATTGTTTCAACAAATTTTTTTAATGATTCTCTAAGGTTCTCTCAGAACACTTGTATTATATACAAATAGCAATCATTGGCTTACTTTTTAGCTCTTCTTACACTTTTTCTTTCTTATTGCTACAATTTACATTTCCCTTTATTTTTACTGGAAAAGTTTTATGCATTTTTTTCTGTTATAAAATTCTTCACTAAGTTTTAGATACATTTAATATTTTAAGCAAAAGTTTTAGAATAATAGATTCCTTTCATTTTGCTATATTGTCTCATTGCTATTTCCTTTAATGTAACTATTTAAAGATTATAAGATTTATTGTTTGACCTAATTGTGTTTTTTTTTTTTTTTTTTTTTTTTTTTTTTTTTTTTGCTGAGGTAATTGGGATTAAGTGACTTGCTCAGGGTCACACAGATAGGAAGTGTTAAGTGTCTAAGAACTCAGACACTCAGGTACTCCTGACTTCAGGGCTGGTACTCCATCATCTGTGCCACCTAGCTGCCCCGAAATTGTATAGTTTTTATGTTATCTTTTCTGAGATGCTTGCTTACTCTTGCTTTTCTGGATCAACTGAGATATAATAAATTCTAACTAAGATTTCTATTTTAATTTTTCATTAACTTTGTTCTAAATGTTACCCATATATATATAGAAGTTGCTGGGTTTTGTTGTTGTAGTTGGTAGTCAGTGGGCTTGAAATTAGGAAGAATTGGGTTCAATTACCTTGGTATGCTTTCATCGTTAAAAAAAATGATCATAGCTATGTGACCATAGAGAAATTACTTAACCTTTCTACAACTCTATTTTTATCTGTAAAATGCAATAATGCTATTGTGAGGATATATCCAACTATTTGTCAAATCTTGCTGATTTGACTTTCCCAACTTCTCTCACACCTTCCTCATTCTCTTTTCCCCTCATATTTACCAACTAGTTCAGGCTTTCATCACTTCTTGCTTGAATTATTCCTGAAGTCTCTTGATTGGCCTTGTTGCCTCCTCTCTTCTTACACTATTACATCTTTCATATGGTTTTAAAGCCTTTTACTTTGCTGAGCCTCAGTTTCCATTTATAAAATGAGACAATGTTATTGTGAGGATTAATAAGTATCTCTACTCTGCTTTTCCTTAACTGCATATTCCAAGTCTCAAGATCTTTAAAAGTTACTGCCCTCCTCAATCAACTCTCTTTTGCTTCTAGGATAAAAAATAAACTTTTCTGCTCATTTATTAATAACTCTTATAAGCTTGTTCCAGTCCATCTTGCCAACTTCATTGGACATTAGTTCTCCTTTCCTACTCAATCAAGCTAAATGGACTTTCCTTCTGTTTCTCACAGAGAACATTTTCTCATGTCTTGTGTCTTTGCCTTAAAAATGTTCCAAAACTGTTACAGAAGAGGATGTACCCAAATTAGACTTCAATGATATTGATAACAATCGTTAATATATAAATATAAAAATATATCTACATATATGTAGATGCTCCACAAATTCCATCTCATTTAATTCTCAAAGCAACTCTGAAATATAGGTGCTACTATTATCTCCATTTTAGAGATGAGGAAACTATGGCAAACAAGTTTAGCTACTTATCTAGAGTCACATGGCTAGAAAATGTCTAAAGCCAAATTTGAACTCAGGTCTTTCTAATTCCAGAGCTAACAGTATATCCACTATGTCATCTAGATATCTTTGCAGAAAAAAATTGTGGATATGAAGGGAATAAAATTTATAGATATCATAATGTCAAGAGAGAAACCTTAAGATGATAATTAGACATTTCCCACTCTAGAATGAGTCTGGAAATTTAATAGTTCAATTTCATATGAAGCGGCCAGTGACAAGTCTCAAGGACTCAAGGATACAGAATGAATTCACTAGCTTTACCATGGAAGGACTTTTTGGAGCAAGAATAGACTCTCTTCTTAGGGCATTAAGGTGCTACTCCCTGTGTACAGTATTTGAAATGTGAGTCAGTTTTTTGTTTTAGGTCATCTATTGTTCTGGTTCCTCAAAAGATTTGGATGCTGCTGGATTGGGCTGGCAGGTCATTCTATTGCTGGGCAGTTGCAACAGGACAGTGCTGGGGCAGCTATACTGTCACAGGAGAGAAGCTTCTTATTTGATGGTTCTCAGATTGGTTCTTAATAGGGGCTGGTGTCTCTGTTGTGTGGATTAATACACTTCAGTCCCTGACTTCTCTCTTTAGTTTCAATCTCTTTAAAGCTTTAGTCTTTTCCCACTTTTAACCATTGGCTTGGCTGGATGATAATAAGCTTGCTTTCATTGGATTGTTAAAGTGCTGTTTTCAGCAGGAGTGCTTTAATGTTCTTTAGCTAGGGCAAAGACCTTTAAGATCTCTAAAAGCCTTTCTATTAAGATAAAATTAATTAGAATAATTTCTCTTTTTAAGGTACTCCACATTGAATTTGGAAAATCTGTCCAGCTAAACTACTTCTCATTCTCAATGAAGATGAATTGCTAAGGAAAAAGGTATGAATGCAGTTTCTTCATATGCATTTGGTCTGTTCGAGCTTTAGTTACTTTTTAAGGTAGAGAGTATCTATATTAGCATATAAAGACCTTCCTTTTTACTTTTCATTGTCTTTGCCTTTTAGCCCCTCTAGACTTCTAACTTGTAAATTCTCTGACTTTTTTTAAAAGAAAGTTTTATTGTCATAAAATATCAAAGTGCTGATATTTTATTGATTTTTTCTTAAATCATCAACATTTCTCCTAGCATCACTCTTTTTCTTTATCCCCCGAATCATCCCACTGAATGGAATATCTAAAGAGTGAAGCCTCCGCAGGAAGCATGCAGAATATCCTTGTAAAACATTCACACTTCTACTTAACTACTTGTCTAACAATTCCTCCCATGACTATGACAAATGAAATTCAAAGAAGGGTGAGGCACCACAAGTCTCGACCTTACTCCCTCTACGGACCCCCTTTCTCATTCCCTTTTTATTATTGATGGGGAAAGTGGCTATGTTCATAGTGTGAGCTCTGAAGCCCAGCCAATGGGAAGAAGAAACAGCGAGTGGATGGGAGTATTGCGCTAGGGATAAAGTTTTGTGCTTTGTTGCGTTCTTTGTACTCTGTGCCCGCTGTTTCATGAGAAAGAGAATAAATCCTTTTTGCCTCTTTATTTGAGTTTTTCTTTTTACAGAATATCTCTAAGGAATTATCCCCCACACCACATAACAAAGGAAATTTTTTAAAAGAAAAAAGAGAAAGAGAAAAACAATACACAATAATACAAATTTTTTTTAAAAGAAAAAAGAGAAAGAGAAAAATAATACACAAAGCTCATCATCAAAAACATCTAAAAGTATAGAAAATGTTCCACATCAGCCTATGAACCTCTCACCTCTGTAAAAGAAAAGGGTAGAGAGACATCTTCTCATAACTTTTATTGGAGCCAAGCTAAATTTATAATTTTGCAACATCCATTTCCAGTTTTTTTTGTGGTAGTTGCATTTATAGTATTTAGTTATTGTGTGCATTATTTTCTTAGCTCTCTAGTAATTCATGTCTTTCCATGCTTCTCTGTATTCATCATTTTGTACAGTATATTGACATTCTATTATATTCATGAACCACAATTTGTTCAGCCACTCTTCAGTTGATGAGCATTTCCCTTGTTTTTGATTATTTGCAATCATAAAATGTGCAACTATAAATATTTTAATGCATGTGGAACTTTGATCTACTTCAGGGCATAAACCTAATAGGGACATCATTGAGTCAAAAAAATGGATGTTTTTTGGTCATTTTATTTTCAAGATTCCAGATAGCTTTCCTTACCAATACAATAGCATTCTTACTCATTTTGACACTGATAATTTCCATCTTGGAAAATTAAAGATAACATCTTTAACTTTGCCGATTGTCTTTGCCAATTATCAGAGGGTGAGGTAAAACTCCCAGAATTGTTTCAATACTCATTTCTATTATTATTATTATTGACTTGTATCGCTCTTTCATAAAGTCATTAATAGTTTGTTATTTTAGGGCACAGTGGATATAGAACTAACCTTGGGGTCAGGAAGACTTGATTTCAATCTGGTCTCAACCACTTAACATTTACTAGCTGTGTGGCCCTGGGCAAGTCACTTAACCCTGATTGCCAGGCCAAAAAAAAGTTTGTTATTCTTCTTTTGAGAACTATTCCTATTCTTGTTCATATCTGTTTCTTTGTTGGGGAATGGCTTTTGATCTTCTACATGTTCAGTAATGTCCAATTCTTTGTGACCTCGTTTGGGGTTTTCTTAGCAAAGATTCTGGAGTGATTTGCCACTTCTTTCTCTAAGTCATTTTACAAATGAGGAAACCACTACCATAATCACTACCACCACTATTCCTACTACTACTGATGAGGTGGGTCTCCCACATCAAATGATGAGGTTTGGTAGCAACTCATATGTGAAGAGAGGCTTTGGACTTATTATGGGGATTGCATACTCTAAAAGACCTGAGCCAAGCTCTTCTCTTTTCTAGAAACTGAGCTGATGCAAGGAAGGAAAGAAGATTAAGCCCCATATATTGAAGAAAAAGTTTGTAATTTTCTGATTATATCTTTGATTAGAAAAACTAATTTGACTATTAGTGATTAAGTGGTTCTGAGATGAAATGGATCCCAGTCCTCCACTTGGGGGAACACTATAGGTTGGGATTAAAGATATCTGCAGAGAACCCAGATACCCCAAATGCTTTTAAAGATACACAGGAGAACACTGAGGAAAGTATGAAATAAAATCTACCTGGAGTTCAGGTAGTGTAGACGAGGTTTGTTAGCATCACAATTGGATGCTAAATAAAAGAGTCAAAGAGAGGGAATTCTTCTAGCTGCTATTTGATTCCATTTTCTGTCTTGCCAAATAAGATAACTAGAATATAGAACAGATTTCAGATAAAAAAAATTTTCAAAAAAAGAAGGGAAAGTTAGTTTGAGAAATAATTTCTTATTTTTTGATTGTTTAATCAAATTAATTGTATATTTGGTGACTACAACAGTACTAATAAAAGCTACATTCAGAGACAAGGTGACATAGGTCATATACAATATTGGCACCAAATTACTAAAGTTAAAGTATATATCTTTCTTTTCTCTTCATAAATCAGTGGTTTGTAAAAGCGAAAACTGCCATGTTATATCAATTATAATTTCTTTCTTAGACACTTGTTTAACCATTTTCTGGCTGAAGAGTTTGTCTGTCTGTAGTTGGGAAATGTCTGTACTGTTGAAAAATTTCACCAATTCATTAATTTTGTTTTTGTTTAAAAATTTTAACTCCAATTTGATTTATTTTCAATAATTAATTCTGTCCCTCTCACTTCTCTTTTCTCCAATTGAGAAAGCAAGGAAAAAAATAAATATCTATCATCAAAATTTCAAAATAAACCTAGTTATTGGTATTAGTCTGCTGTGATCTATTTACTAGTTTTGTTTCTCAAAATTTCCATGACATGAGAGGAATATTTTGTAAGGGTTTGTATTTCTGTTATGGATGTATATATACACAGGTATTTAAAAAATAGTCTGTGTTTTTGAGCATTGATTCAAAATATTTATATATAGCTACATATTTGTATATACATAGGTATATGTGTCTATATCTAGGTGGCATTGTGGACTGAATACCAGTTCTGTACTCAGGAGAACCCAAGTTTAAATTTGCCTCAGATACTTACTAGCTATATGACCCCGGGCAATTCTATTTTCCTCAGTTTCCTCATCTGTAAAGTGAGCTGGAAAGGAAAGGGCAAACTACTCTAGTATTTTTGCCAAGAAAATGCTGAATGGGGGACATAGAGTTGGATATGACTGAAAGATTGAATAAAACAAAACTCCTTCTCTCCTTTTCTCTCTCTCTCTTCCTCCCTCCCTCCTTTTTTCCTTCCCTTCCCCCCCTCTGTTTGTCTATTTCTGTCTCTGTCGCTCTGTTTTTCTCTCTCTGTGTCTCTGTCTGTCTGTCTGTGTCTCTGTCTTTCTGTCTCCTGTCTCTTTCTTTTCTCTGTCTCTCTCTCTCTCTTGGTTTGCCTCTGTCTCTGTCTGTTTCTGTTTTTCTATCGGTGTGTCTGTCTCTGTGTCTGTGTCTGTCTCTCTGCCTGTCTCTGTCTCTGTCTCTGTCTCTGCGTCTTTCTGTCTGCCTGTCTCTATCTGTCTGTCTCTCTTGGTTTGTCTCTGTCTCTGTCTGTCTGTCTGTCTCTGTGTCTGTGTCTGTCTCTCTGCCTGTCTCTGTCTGTCTGTCTCCGTTTGTCTCTGTCTCTGTCTGTTTGTCTATCTCTGTGTCTGTGTCTGTCTCTCTGCCTGTCTCTGTCTCTGTGTCTATCTCTCCACACACACACACACACACACACACACACACACACAAAACACGTGTGTATGCACACGTATGGTGTGTGTCTATAAATGAACAAAACACAAACTAAAGAGGAAACGCATTTTCTCTCTCCCTATCATCCTTTCTGTTGACTCCATATTCTCTCTTCTCCTTCTACTTTGTCCTGATCCTTCTTTCCATGCTTTCCCCCTTACCTCTTCCTTCTGCCCATGCCCACTGAAGTCTCCACATCTTCTGGCTTGTAATTTGTTGCAAATCAGCTGTCAGTGTCATGGTGATGATGAGAGGTTGGCTCATCTCTGGCTGAGGGTAATGGCCTTAAAAGTCACCGAGTCAATGTCAATGGGATCGCTCCAATTCAATCATGGAGCTGAATGAGAGATGGCACCTGCTGACATTAGCACTCATCTTGAGCTCAAGCATCTGGGCCCTAGTAAATAACCATCAGTGGGTGGGTCCGGGGGACAGGTCATTAGCCCCACGAAAAATAAATATCGCTTCCCTTGATGGCTGCGAGTAATTTAGCTCAGACGAGGAAATTTCACCCTAGATTAAGTATGATGAGCCAATATCAGTCAGAGGAGGCCAAACAGTGAGAGCTTGATGAGATAGAGGGAAATTTATATGCAGCTGGCTGAATGTGAGATGAGCTTAAAGAAATGATGGACTCTTTTCGGCCGCAGCCATATATGCAGGCTCCGTGTTGGTCTTATCTTCAGCCCCTGCCCCTTCCTTTTTTTTTAAAGTGGAAGTAGGAGGGGGAAGGGGATTCAAAGAGAGAGGAGAAAGAAGGAAGGCTTTTCTTTTCTTTTTGTCCTTTACCCTGCAATGTCACAGAATAGTGGGCTGTGCCAGCACGCTGCATGTAGGAATAAGCTTGCCATGCCTGCAGGCTTTCCCAGGACACAAGGAAGCCAGGCCTCCCCTCCTGTGAGAGCAAACTAAGATTTAATTGTTTTGGAGACCCTGAAGGCCCTTAACCAGTTGAAAAGGGGCTGGTACAAGAAGGGAGGGTGGGAGTGGGGAGGGGTGTACCTCCTTTTTGATGCTGAGGAAGGGAGAGGAAACCATCCTGCCCACAGCCATACATCTTTTTATTTGTCCCACTTATGTGATCCATCAAAAGCTGAGTGGATATTAATAGTCGGTCTTTATTAGAAGCAGTTTAGCTCACTTTAGAATCATATTTTATATCTATAGGGAGCTGCCCTGGGCCCACCCTCTCTCTCATTGGACTAGATATATCTCTAAAGCTGGAGTAGATATTTCCCACATATTCATTAGGAATAAAAGATGAACTGACCTTAGACTTCTTAGTTCTTTTGTCCACCCCTTTGATCACGAAATGTTTTAAGGTGTCATGAGTTAGGTGGGGCAGTAGATAAAATGCTGGACCAGGAGTCAGAAACACCCAATTTCAAATCTTGCTTTTAAGCTAGGTGTGTGACTCTGGGGAAATCACTTAATTTATGAATGTCTCAATTTTTTCTTCTGTAAAATAGGGACAAAAACAGCATGCACCCAGAATTGTTGCCAGGATCAAAAGGGATAATATTTGTTAGGTACTTAAAAATCTAAATATCATCTTCATCATCATCATCATCATTACCACTATCACTGCTGCTGTCACAGGGAGGAAATTCAGTAGGGTATACTGAAATTTTTCATAACTGCTCATCAAAAAGCAATTTTGCAGCACTTTAAAAGCTGTTTTAGTATCAAGGGAAATGATTTGGTAACAGAAAAAAAACACCATTTGACAAATTGCTTAGTTCAATGCTTTACACATAACTGGTGCTTAATAAATGTTTGTGGAATACTGTATGCTTATGATAGAGTGCTAAATTATGTGGTACAGGCAGTCACAGAATAGGACAGTGGATGATAAAGTGCCCGTTGTGCAGGTCACACAATAAGGGCCAAAAGAGTCAAGGGGAGAGATTAATACAGAATCAAATCATCCGGGAATTCCTATTGGAAAGGCTTTTCTCATGGAAGTACCTTGGTTTTGATCTTTGCTGATAGGATGCTCTTCCCTCAGATCTGTGGTATTTAAACAAGAAAAGCAGTTTTACTGGGGACTTCCTGAAGAATCTTAGAGCAATTTGAGTCCAGCCCCTTTATTTTAAAGATGAGGAAAGATAAGGTTCATTGAATTTGCTCAGGGACACAGAGCTAGTAAGTATCTGAATCAGGATTTAAATTCATGACTTCCTAACTTCTTCTATTCCAGCTATGTAACTAAAACATCACCCTCACTTTTTGATTGTTTCTAGTCACACATGAAGAAACTTGGTGGATGTTTATGGCCTTCTGGTGACCCATTGTTGAAAGGACTTGCATTTTAGGATGACTTGGAAGACTGAGTAATCCCTTGGTTTTTAGTCTCCCCTTGTGATAGTGGAAGACAAATAAAGATTCAGGGTGCTGTATCTATTAAAAGAAGGAGCAGTTTCCTGCTGACCTATTCCCTGCCATTCTCTTGCCCCTGTTGCTGCATCATAGCTAATCTTTACTTCAATGCATACTGCTGCCTCACTTGCAGATCTCAGGACTTCCTGAATTTATAAGACTAATTTACCAAGGAAGGAAACACAAAGGAGTTGGGAGGTTCAGGCACCCAGCTGCAAGCTCACATGGTTGTGACCCCCCTCCCTACATGCCACATGGGAGGGATCACCATGTGGTAAAATGGAGAAGGACCCTGTCTTCTCTTGCTTACTGGAGACAAAATATCTTGTCACCTAGAGAGCTGCACACAAGATCTACACTGCAAAGTAAGCTTCTTGAGGCTAAGGATTGTATTGTTTGCTTGTATTTGTATCTCTAGTGTATAGCACAATACTCGGCACATAGTCAACATTTAATAATTCCTCTACTTCCTTCCTTTCAAATCTATTTTTTCTATATGTTATTTAATCTGTGTGCTTCTATTTGATTCTATGTATGTTATTTTATCTTTCTGATTCTGTAATTCTCTGTCTTCTAGTGATTCTATTATCTATCCATCTACTTATCTTTATTATCTACGTGATTTTATCTGTGATTCTATCTATGCGTTATATCTGTATGATTCTATCTATCTATATCAATCTATGATATAGATGACTGTGATTCTGTGTGATTCTATCTATCTATCTTTCTATCTATCTATCTATCTATCTATCTATCTATCTATCTATCCATCATTTTCTCTATCTCTTTTAGATAATACCAGAATGCCAATCATTTCAGCAGTGGTCAACATATAGCTGGAAGCAGTCACAAAGCTGATTAAATGGAAGAAGGAAGAAGATATTTACCTTTGTTCTGCACATATATAATAACTGTAAGTGGAAATGGAAAGAACAGTAAGATAAAACTGAGTGCTGTATAAGCATCATGATCAGAGTAGCATTGAGAAAATACACTTTCCTTCTTTTATAGGGATACAGACATTGATGGGGAATAGCATGATATGCTAGCAGATATGGCTTAAGTTTTATGTTGGTTCTATTGAACTATTTTTTTTTTCTTTTAAATTTTTTATAAAATAAAAGTTTTCCTAGGAATAGAAGGGATATTTTTGGAAATAAATAGAAATAAAAAGGTATAAATTAAATCAACCAAAACAAAAAGAAAAAGAAGAAATTGAAAGAATGAAGAACAATTTATTATGTTTGAGATAATTAAGAAAAGTAGTTGGAAGGATACTTTCAGATTCTATCTGAAACAACAATTGATCTGCCAATAGAGCTAACAGGGAAACTGCATCATATTCAAGCACAAACACAGTGGATCAATAGTATTAGTCAATATATATGGGCATTAGATAGTTTAGAATCCAAATTGTTAAAGAATAGCTACTGTAAATGAAATATAAAAGAGACATTGAAATACTATAATAATTATAGGTGAGTTTATTATTATTTGAATGCAAATTTATAACTTTGAAAACATAGAGAATGAAGCCTGGAGTTCTCTGCATGACTGAAAGCTCAAGTGGCTTTTTTGGGCTTGACAGAGGCTAAATGCCAGGAGTAAATCTGGACCCCATAATTCCTCTCCCAGCTACCTCTCATTTGTTCCTTACACTGGGTTTATAAGGTTTAAAGTGGTGTAAGTATGAGTACAATTTTAAATATAACTTCTTTCTCTCTGTCTCTTTTTGTTTATATCTCTGTCTCTATCTCTTAGTTACATTATTTACCTCTCCCATTTATTGTCTTGGATGGCTTAAAACTCTGTTATCATATCGCCGTATTGTTCTCTTGATTATTTTAATCCCTAAACAGTTTGGTTCCAGACCAATTTTACTTTCTTACTTGTTATATAAAAGACAATAGAGATAGCTAGCAAACATGTTTTTAAGTGGGGGGAAAGGGGTGAGGTGGGGGGCAGGATATGACAGAATACACACAAAAAAAGAATCTCTTTACCCAGATATCAAGATAAAATTTCAACTCAAATTAAAAGTTTAAACATAAACAGACTTTACAAAGTTAAAATAAGAGAAGAACCTATTGATTGATTGTAATAGACAGCTGTGATAAAAGTTTGGTATCTACTATATACAGGGAGTCGATACAAATATATACTATTTGAAAGACATAAACAAAAAAGTTTGCAAAAGAAGAAATCCAGATGATCAACATATGAATGGTCCAAATAATTTATAAGAGGTTTTTAAATTTTTATTTTTTATTATAAATTCAAACAAATTTGAAGTTTCATTTTGAGTCTGTCTGTTGCTTAAGACAAAAATGGAAATAATTGATGTTGGGAGAGCTATGAGAAGACAGATATGGTAATATAGTATTATTAAGGTTGCAAATTGGTTCAGCTCTTCTGGAAAACTATCATTTTGTGATCAACATTACTAAACTGTTCTTATCATCTGATTAGAAATCTAACTACTCAATATGTATCCCAAGGAGAGCAATAATAGAAAGACCATCCTCAAAAACTTACATATACACACACATGAATGAAAACTATATATAAACATACACATACAGACAGACACACACATGTGTTATTCTTCTGGAGTGAAGCTGGCTATTCCTCCTTTTTAAGGGGGAAGTCTTAGGAGTACCCTTGAGGGGTAAAGGTGGTTTTATCTAGTGGTATTTGTCAACTCAAGCACTAATTTCAGGTGCTTTCCCCATTGTCAGCCATTAGTTCCATTTAACCATATGGTAGGCTCTTAATACATTCTTATTGTCTAACAATTAACATCAATTAGATTCGACAAAAGGACATTTATCACAATCATATCATTAAATCTATTCCTTTACCCTTTACCTATCACACTTGGGAATATCCTCACTTTACCATCTTGTTCTTTAGGGAGAATGGAATCAGATTTAATGCAGTTTCTACATAGCATTCATCCCACCAAATTCTCAACCAAATTTAGCATAGCTGATTGATGGATGACTTCACTCCTCACTGTCTAACTTCTAACAAATCTCAACATAGATTCCAGCCACTGGGCTTTTGTTGACTTGCTCTCTTGACCTTTCAAAGTTCATAGCATCATAACCATCTTTGATATCCTTCACCTAAAAACAGAAAGAATAGACAAAATAGAGATAGAAGAATTATCAGTCATGTACTCTCAACTTCATTCTGGTTCCAGGTTAAAAAGATTTAAGACACCTTCCTTATCTGAAGGTCCTCTACATCTCATCACCTTTCTTGATTGCCAGTCAGGCCAAAATGAGAGAAAGATAGAGACTCATTTTGGCTATTTAAATGAATACCTAATTCTGGATTATCAGGCAAAAAAAGTATTTTTTACATTTCTGCTATCCATGAGGAATTCTCAGAATACACTATGCATGCTCATAAGAAATAAGAATTTCTTGGTTACATATTGAAATATTAATAGAAGTACTTTTTCTAAGAGCAAAAACCTGGAAACAGAGACTGTAGTATATCAATTAATAAATAGATATTTACTAAATACTTAGTATGCATCATGTAATATGCTAAATTCTGGGGATATAAAAAGAGGCAAAAGACAGACCCTGTCCTAGAGGAGCTTACAATGCAATGGGGATGCTATATACAAAGGATGGCATATATAAGATAAATAGGAAATAATTAAAAGAGAGAATGAACTGGAATTAAGAGGGATTAGGGAAGAGTTCCTGTAGATGATAAGATTTTAGATGGGATTTAAAGGAAGCCAGGGAGGTCAATGGTCAGAGAAGAGAAGGGAGAGCGTTACAGGCATGGGGAACAGCTGGAAAAAATTTCTGGAGCCAAGTGATGGACTGTGTTGCAGGTGGAACAGCAAGGATGCCAGTGTCACTGAATTGAAAAGTATGCATGTGTCAAGAGTAAGTGTAGGGAGAAGAGAGCATTTTGTATTTGCTCTTGGAAAGAATAGAAGTTTATTAAGTAGGGGTGTGTGATATGGTAAGACCTGTGCTTCAGAAAAATCATTTTAATGACCGAATTGAAGATGGGTTGCAGTTGGGTAAGACTTGAAGCATGCAGACCCATAGCAGAATACTACAATAGTCTCAAAGTGAAGTGAAAAGTCCTAGCCAGCATCCAAGATAAAATGAGTAAGTTCTAGAGATCTAGGAAATTCTAGAAATGTTGCAAAGGTAAAATCAACAGCTTTTGGCAATAGATTGAATATTGGAGGAAAGGGGCAAGAGATAGTGAGGAGATATTGATTGAAAAAAAGGCTATTGGATTTAGTAACTAAGAAACCATTAGTAGCTTTGAAGAGAGAAATTTCAGCAGAATGATAAAGTTGTAAGTTGGATTGTAAGAGGTTAGGAAGACAATGAGAAGGAAGATAGCAGAGGCACCTGTTGGAGAAGACCTTTTGAAGGAATTTCATTGTAAAGGGCAGAAGAGATATAGGACAATGGTGAGCATTGATCAAATGAGGGTTTTGTTAAGACGGGGAAGACAGATATAGGTATGTTTGTAGATAATAGGAAATGAGTCAGTAGAGAGGGAAAGATTAGAAATAAGTAATAAAAAAGTGGGGATTACAGAGGGGGCAGAGTATAGAGGAGATAGGATGGAATGGGATCATTTAGGTAGAGGAATTATCTTTGCTACATTGTAAACCACTTCATTATGTGAGACACAAAGCAAGTGAATGATGTGGAGATGAGGAAGATGGGAGAAGGAAGTCCCATTTAGGGTGAATGATTTCAGTTCTATTCTGTAGACTATGAATTAAAACTCTTAGCTTAAATAGATGAAAATTCAAATAAAGACAGTGTAGAGTTGCATTAATTCACCCAGAAGTCAAGATAGGGTGGGGGAGATGGCTTGAAAGAGAATCAAAGTGTCATGGATTTGAAAGTCAAGATATGGACAAGAAGTAATGTTTTGTAAGAAAATTCAGAGGGAGATGCGAACTGCCAATAGAGTATGCTCAAATAGGGAGATTTAAGAATTTAGCATAGAAGCAGTACATTTGTGCACAATTGCAAGATCAAGGGTAAGGCTATAATTTTTCATGGCTGAGGTGGGGTGGAGGAATGGGTCATAGGAAATGAATAGGTTGAACTGAATGGTTAAAGTGCTTAAGGAAATTGAAATCTCTTAGAGTGAGAATGGGAATTGGAGAAGAAGGAAAAAAGTGAACTAGGTATCAAACATATTGAAGAAATTAGGGAAGTGACCTGAGAGTCTGTGGATAACAGCTACCAGAATTTTGAGCAAGTGGTAAATATGAGCAGCATGAACCTCAAAGAAAGACTGATGGAGGTGGGGGAGAACCTAGAAGTGGCACTGGGGAGAAAGAGTGTTCCAATTCCTCCATCTCCAAGCCAAGGGGAATGAGGGAGGGCTCAGCCAGTGGAAAGACTGACCAAGGAGATTGTGTCATTAGGAGTCTCTATATCCTTTGATTCTGTTAATTCATTGTTTCTCTCTTCCTCTAGGTTTTCATGTCTTTGCTACATCTTCCAAGTCATGCTTGTTAACTGTGGGTGTCCCACAGGGCTCTTTCCTGGGTCTTCTTTTCCCCTCCATGCTATTTTACTTGGTAATCTCACCAACTCTCATGGATTCAATTATCATGTCTATGATGATGACTCTCAAATATTTTTATCCTGTCCTAATGTCTCTGCTGACCTCCAGTTTCATATAACCAACTGCCTATTCATTATCTTCAAATGTATGTCTTTAGAGTTGATCTTATATCTTAGAGTCAATCTGTCTAAAACTGAACTTATTATTTCTTATCCCTCCAATCTCCCTTCTTTCTAATTTCCATATTACTGTCAAGAGCATCACCATTTTCCCAGTCATTTTCTCATTCGCCATATCCAATTTGTGGATAAGCTCCATAATGACATCTCTCCCATATGCTTACTTTTTTTACCTCTGTCCTAGCCATTACTCTGGTGCAGAACTGAGGTAATAAGAACTATTGAGGGTTATCACAATAGTCTGCTGGTTGATCTGTCTGCCATAGGTCTCTTCTCATTCTTGCCTATCCTCCACTTAGCTGTTAAAGTGATATTACAAAAATAGAGATTAAACCATGTCAATCACTTGATCAGCACAGTTTAATGGTTCCTTATCACTTCCATTAAATCTTTTATTAAATATAAAGTCAAATGTAATTATCATGTAATTATATGTAAAATCTGGCTTTCAAAGCCCTTTGTAACCTAGGCTACCTCTACTTTTAGTCTTCTTTTAGCTTACACCTTTTCTTCATACTCTTCAATCTGGTAACTTTGGCCTCCTTTTTTTCCTCAGGAGTTTTTTATTTTTCCAATTACATGTAAAGATAGTTTTCAACATTCTTTTTTTTTTTTTTTTTTGCTGAGACAATTGGGATTAAGTGACTTGCCCAGGGTCACACAGCTAGGAAGTCTTAAGTATCTGAGGGTAGATTTGAACTCAGGTCCTCCTGACTTCAAGGCTGGTGCTCTATCCATTGTGTTATCTAGCTACCCCACAATATTCATTTTTGTAAAATTTTGAATTTCAAATTTTTTCTTTCTCCTTCCCTTATTTCTCCTCTCCCCAAGATGGTAAGCAATCTGATATAGATTTTATATATATAGAATTATTTTAAGCATATTTCCCTATTAGTTTTGTTTTAATAGAAAAATCAGAACAAGAGGGAAAAACCACAAGAAAGAAAAAGAAAAAAAAAGGTGTGTATGTGAGAATAGTGTGCTTTGATCCACATTTAGTTTCCAAAGTATTCTCTCTGAATGTCCATGATATTTTCCAGCTCAAATCTATTGGAATTGTGTTGGATCACTGCCTTGCTGAGCAGAACTAAATTTATCATAGTTGATTATCACATTATCTTCCTGTTACTATGTACATTATTCTCCTTGGTTCTATTTACTTCACTCAGCTTCAGTTTATGTAAATCTTTCCAGGCCTTTCTGATATCAGCCGGCTCATGATTTAAAAAAAAAATTTTTTTTATTATAACTTTTTATTGACAGTATATATGCATGGGTAATTTTTTACAACATTATCCCTTGCACTCATTTCTGTTCCAATTTTTCCCCTCCCTCCCTCCACCCCCTCCACCAGATGGCAAGCAGTGTATAGATATGTTAAATAGGTTACAGTATATCCTAGATACAATATATGTGTGCAGAACCAAACAGTTCTCTTGTTGCACAGGGAGAATTGGATTCAGAAGGTTAAAAATAACCTCGGAAGAAAAACAAAAATACAAACAGTTCATACTCATTTCCCATTTGCTCCTTCTCTGGGTATAGCTGATTCTGTCCATCATTGATCAATTGGAACTGAATTAGATCTTCTCTATGTCGAAGAAATCCACTTCCATCAGAATACATTCTTATACAATATTGTTGTTGAAGTGTATAATGATCTCCTTGTTCTGCTCATATCACTCCTGCTCATGATTTCTTAAAGAACAATAACATTTTGTTACATTTATATACCATAATTTATTCAACCATTTCCCAATTAATGGGCATCCATTCAATTTTCAATTCTTGCCACTACAAAAATAACAGTTATAATCTTTTTTGAGCATATCCCTCTTCTATGATTTTTTTTTTGGATAAAACACAGGAGTGACACTGCTGGATGAACGGATATGCAGAGTTTCATAGCATTTTGGGCATAGTTTAAATTGCTCTCCTGAAAGGCCTAATCAGTTTACAACCCCACCAACAATGCATTAATATTGACCTCCTTTAAGGAAGATCTCAAACAAGAAACTCCCAATTTCATGTATTTTCTTTGGCTATCCAACATACTTGTAAAGCTCTCCTCTATATCTTTGTCTCTTGGTTTCCCTGGTTTTCTGTAAATCCAAGCTAAAATCCTATTCTTTACAGGAATCCTTTCCTGATCCCTTTTAATTTTAGTGACTTTTCTCTGTTAATTATTTCCAATTTATTCTGTATATATTTTGTTCATACATGGTTATTTGCATGTTTTGTTCCCACATTATTCTGTAGGTTTCTGAAGAGCAGGGACTGACTTTTGAACTTTCCTTGCATCCCAAATGCTTAGCATAATGTATCTGGAGCATTGTAGGTACTTAATAAATGTTTATTTACTGATTGACACAAGATAAATGAAGTCAACAGAGAGCATCAGAATTAAGACAAAATGTAATGATCAATGTTGGATCCTGATAAAGGCTATTGAGAATATATCACTTCCTTCCCTGCTATAGAAAGGAATAAGCAGAAAGGCAGGATTCTAGTTAGATAGCTAGATTGGAAGTCAAAAGACATGGGTTCTCAGGAGATCATTATATACCTCAACAACGATACTGTTTGAGTATGTATTCTGATGGAAGTGGATCTCTTCGATAAAGAGAGCCTTAATTGATCAAAGATGGACAGAAGCAGCTACACCCAGAGAAAGAACACTGGGCAATGAATATAAACTGCTTGCATTTTTGTTTTTCTTCCCGGGTTATTTATACCTTCTGAATTCAATTCTCCTTGTGCAACAAGAAAACTGTTCGGTTCTGCACACATATATTGTATCTAGTATATACTGTAACCTATTCAACATGTAAAGGACTGCTTGCCATCTGGGGGAAGGGGTGGAGGCAGGGAGGGGAAAAATCGGAACAGAAGTGAATGCAAGGGATAATGCTGTAAAAAATTACCTTGGCATGCATTTTATCAATAAAAAGTTATTAAAAAAATAAAAATAAATGTCTCTTGACAATTAAAAAAAAAGACATGGGTTCAGATCCAGCTTTAGATACTTTATAACTCTGTGTCTCTGAATGACTCATAGAAACTCTTTGCTGCTCACTTTCCCTGTTTTTAAAATTATGAATTCTTTTATCAGTCATTGTCAAAAGTTCAGATAATTGAATACTTTTCCTTAATTATTCTTTGTAGTTTTTGGTAAGAGTAGATCATGACAGGCATTTACTTGAAGTGATTGGAAACTTAAAAAATCAAAATCTGTCAACATTTAAAAAATGCATAATAACAAATGAAAATGAAAAGTGAAATTTATTGGATTAATTTAGTTTTAATTCTATTTTATTATGTATTTTATTATAGTTACATATATTTCCTATTATCAAGAAGGTATGATCAATTTGTTTATTCTTTCTGCTTTTAGACCAAACATTCAATGATAGGTCAGATTAAGTTATATCTTTTTTTTTTCCTCCCCTGGAAGACAAAGAGGAATTTTAAACAATGGATTCTACACAAAACCTTCTGGCAGAGAGCCAAATGCCTCATAGACCTGGTATAAAAAATGCATAATAAATAAAAAATTAAAGTAAAAAAGAAAGAAAAATGGGGGATAATTTAAAGAGAGATTGGTGGCTAAAAGGGATGCTGCAGAATTTCACTTACTGCCTTTTCTTGTTCTAAGAAACTGCAGTCAATACTCTAGCCCTTTGCCATTTGTCATGCTGTGATGTAAAATCCATACAGGTTTAGAGCTTTAATTCTCTGAATGTTTATCTTTGGCATTTAACATTTGGTGCAATCAGAGCTTGATTTAAACGTACTCAGTCACCAAAAAAGGATTGTTTTCTCTTGGTTTTCTTGCTAATAGAATGTCTTCAGTGCCTAAAACATAAAAAGCAATGCCAGAGATTGCATGAAGTGTTTAAAATCAACTCACAAATGAATATGCAAAGTTTGGGACACAAAGACTCTAGATTCAGCTCTTTTGATTCCCTGGGGTCAGTTTACCACCCCTCCTAAACTTGAAAGAGCAATGGATTTTATCTTGAATCCTCTTTTAAAAGACAAATGCTATTATGATGAGAATAAAGCTACTAATTTTTTCTGCTTATTAAGTATAATGTTCATATATTGAGTTTTCTTTAAAAGGGATAAATATACAATATGTATATACATACATATGTGTATGTTTGTATATGTGTCTGAATATGTACATATGCGTATAAAATACTATGCCAGCCAATGCAAAATTTATAATAAATCATCTAAACAAAAAAGATAGGAACAGTTACAGCAACACAAAATATCTGATTCTTCATTTCCTCTTGTAAGAGCTTTAGGAATATATTTTTCAGGATAGCAAGATATTGTGGGGGATAAGATTCTTGGTATTTAGTTTAGAAGTGACATTTGTTTGTCCCTCCCATCCTGCCACAAATGCCATTTTTTTCTCTTTGGGCATCTGTCTTCTGAGTTTGTATATAAAGTGCTACCTCAATAACTACTTGACAAAGTCATCCAGAAGAAAGGGCTGATGATGGATGTGTTGCTACAATGCAGGTATTATTCACATTCTTCTAGTTGACACTCAGAACTTCTTTAAAGCAGGTTGTCTTCTATCATCTGGGAAGCACTTCACAGGAAAGGTATCCCCAATCAAGTTTGAAGAGATCATATACTTCCTAGTTACAGGCTAACCTACCTATTGTGTCTAAATGTAATGGATACATTCTTTAGGAAGCAGCTCTTAATGCCTAAGTAAGCACAATAAACGCAACTGGAAAAGATGGGGATCCCTGCTGAAAGAAGGTACAGTCTGCTGACTTGGGTGCTGAATTGTTGATAGTATATCTTTGTATCATCTACTCCTCTTTTTGGAGAGTGTTGTGATTTTTGGCAGCTCTGTCACAGGCTAGGAATTAAAAGTGATAGGAAGGAAATAAACAAACTGATGGTTGCCATCAATATAAGGGCTCCTGAATGGATTCTGCACAAAATCTTGTGGGAGAGAGCTCAAGTTGGCGTGGAGAGGAAGGTTTGGTGGGAAGAGGTTGATAACATAAACAAGAACCACACCAATTCCAAACAGAATATATAATCAGAGAAAGCTGCATGCACTTCACCATTAGCCAAGTCTATGCACAGTGGAAGGGAAGTGTGAAATTTTGATTATGTTTTTAAGATTCTTTCCTCAGCTGCTGGGTTTTTATTATGGCAACAGCTGAGTTAGCACAAGATTGTTAAGCCTATACCATTTATTGTAGCATGGCCACAATGATTGTCATACAATTTTCATTAATAATTCCTTTTCATTTATTTATTTATCTTCAGGTAGCCACATGGTCCAAGAGATGCAATAATATTTTACATTTATTTCACATTTTAATGTTTGCAAAGCACTAACAACAATCCTATGCTATTAGGAGTCCTATTAAGGCTCCCAGGAAGCAGAGGTTAGACATAGGGTGCTACAAATTACTCAAGAGCCACTATAACTTTGACCAGGGCACTCCTTTACTCAGGAGACCGGAATGGCTCCTTATTAAATGTAAACTTCTCTGGCATTTGAAGTACTTCAGTCTACATTCTCAAACTTATGTATTACTTGCCTTCAAATTTTCTATGGTCTACTGGTCAAACTGGTTTTACTATTCCTCACACATGACATCCTGTCTTCTGTCTCATTACCTTTGCAAACTCTACCATACCTGACATCCACAGATGTGTCGCTCCTAACTTCTCCCACTTCTTTGTATCCCTAGTGACCTTAAAAGCTCAGTCCAAGTGTTGCCTCCTATGTACTAAGCGTTTCCATATCCCTCCACATACTAATACCTTCTTCTTTAAGTTGCTTTTGATATATATTTTTATGGACTTATGTGATGTTTTTTCTGATAAGATTTTTGCAAAACTTTTTTTTTTTTACATTTTTCACAACATTTTAAGCATATTCTTCTATATCTATTAAGGACTGTGATGTTGGATTGAACTGAAATATCTGAAAGTTACCAAACATCTAACAAAGGGCAAAATTTTCTTTTCCTAAATATAGCAAAGAAACAGTGATGTTAGGTATCTCTTCTGCGATTCTACCTTGTTGCTATTTAGAATTGAGGATGGTCAATAAGTCTTCAGGGTATTGTGATTTTCAGAAATCCCAACCACCCATCATGACTGAGAATCTGAGATGCACCAATTACAGGAAGCTAGGACCTTTTATGTTCCAACCAGGAAGCTGCATCATGGAAGCTTGGGTCAATCAGGTTGTATCAGGCAGGGAGGAAGCTGAGTCAGGGAAGTTCCAGTAGCCAATCAGAAAACCTCTGGTTCTATCACAGACTATCAGACTGATCTAATCTTATCTCTTTTTTTCCTCTCAATAGTATTTTATTTTTCCAAATACATGTAAAGATAGCTTTCAACATTCATTTTTGTAAATTTTGTCTTCCAAATTTTTTTCCTCCTTTTCCCTCCTCATCCCTCCATACAGTAAGCAATCTGATATAGGTTAAATATTTACAATTCTTTTAAACATATTTCCATATTTGTCATGTTGTGCAAGAAAAATCAGACCAAAAGGGAAAAAATCATGAGAAAGAAAAGCAAACAAAATAGATGAAAATACTATATTTAGATTCACATTCAGTCTCTTTCTCTGGACACAGATTGCATTTTCCATCCCAAGTCTATTAAAATTGTTTTGAATAACTGCATTACTGAGAAAAGTCAAGTCCATTACAGGTGATCATCACATAATCTTGCTGCCTAACTTTATTTCTTATAAAGACTTATTGACTCTGTCATTGGCATTTCCATGTGTCCAGCTGTTTGTGGCATGGGGGAGCAGGGAAGTTCTGACAACCACATAGGAGACAGCGATTTTTCCTTAGGCAGGACTATGATCCCATATTCTGTAAATTAAGAAAACTTCTAAGGACAGAATTATGAGGAATAGCATTTAAACCTTCCTCATTGAATGGTGTTCCTAATGTATTAACCTCTAAGATTACATTTTATATACACATATATTATATCCTCCTCATAAGATATAGTCTTCTTTTGAGGGCAGGGATTATCTTGTTTTTGTATTTATATTTCCAGCATCCCACACAACATTTGGCACATAGAGGTACTTAAAAGAAATACTTAGTATTTGATTGAATATCTAGAAATTCAATGCAAGTGTCAGCCTGGGTTCTTAGTTCCCAGAGACTGGAAATGAAATATATGTTCTTAGTGGAGATTAGACTCTTGGGAACCAGATTATCAATCAGGAATTTACTGACTCAAATGCCTGAAATGGTTATTGAAGAAGAATGGACTGACATTATCCTTTGTCACCACAGAAACCTTGAAAATAGGAGGTCTAGGTAGATGCTACCTCTCTTATCAAGAACAGGTGTCAGTCTGATGTCATTTTCTTTGATTGGATTGTTACACTATTAGATAAAGGAGAGATATTTTTATTATTCTTATGGAAAAGGCAGAAAGATACAGCCAGTTGGATTCAGAACTGGTTGGATAATAGGGCTAGAAGAATATTTGTTAATGGTTCAATGTCAAAATGGGACAAGAGGTGTCCAGTGGAAAATCTCAAGAATCTGTGCTTGGTCCTGTGCCATTTGGAATTTTTATTAATGATTTGAATAAAAGTATACATGATAATCTCATTGAATTTTCAGATGATGCAATTTTGGGAGGGATAGTAAAGATCCAGGATCCAGAAAAACGTGACAAGCTAGATCATTGAACTGAATCCAATAAGATGAGATTCAGTAGGGATAAAAATGAAAATAGCAATTATTTTCAAAATATCTTGGGATATTTACAAACTACATGTTTAATATGATAAGCACAAAAGCCCATGTGAACTTAGGATACATTAATAGGCCTTGGAGAGGAAAAAGGCAAATCACTGCAATATCTTTGCCAAGAAAACTGCACAGAAGTTTGTCCACAGGGTTATGAAAATTCCAACATCACTGAACAATTGAAGAACAACATCAAGAGGGCATAGTGTTCAGAAATGGGGTGATAATAGTCCCAAAGAATCTCAAAGATGATTTATTAGGACTCATCTGGAATAATACATTTAGTTATGATAATTAATAATAATTTATTTTTATAATAATTATTAAAATAATTAATTTAAAAATAATTTATAAATTATTGGTTTAAAAATAATTAATAAGCTGGATTGATTGAAAGAAGTGGATTTATCAAATCTGAAGAAAAGGAGATTGAAAGGGAACATGATAATTACCTTCAATATTTGAAAGATTGTAAAATGAGAGATTAGATTTGTTCAGTTTGGCCTCAGAGGGCAGGGCCAGGAATCATGATTTGCTAAGGACTCAATTTAAGACAGATGTCAGGAAAAGCTTCCTAACTATTAGAGCTATCCAAAAGTAGAATATGTTGTTTCAAGATAGTGTCTTCCCCCCTTCCTTGATGATGGTTGAACAGAAGCTGCTGTTGCATATTAAGTGGGTGTTCCTTTAGTTTGGACTAGGTGTTCACAGGAGTCCCTTAAACTCTTGAATTATTTAATTCTGATTCTATGAAGTACTTTCAAGAGGTGTTTTTTTTTCCTCATAGTAAATAGGCCTAAAATAATGAGCATCTATGAAGATCCCATCTCACTTCTCTACTTCTACCTGTGTTTCAGGTACTGGATAGGGATGATGAAATTACAATTCCCAATAAACAAAGCAAAGTAACAAATGTCAATTCTAATAGTGAGCACATAATAGTACCACAGTGATTCACAAGAACAATGTTAATATGATCTAAAATTAGAAGTTCAGTGAAACTACAGCCTTTTTGTGTGTGCGTGTGTGTGTGTGCAAAGAGAAACTCAGGAGAAAATAACAAAGGTGAGTTGATATAGACCTAACGAAAATCAAAACCAAAAACAGCTACTTCTGCAGTGCCCAAGTCAATGTCCATGGGAAGAGCGACCTGTCAATTACCTAGCACTCCAAATATCACATAAAATAAAGAATTTTGGCTTTGAAAGGGGCTTCAAAGACTTCTTAATTCAACTTCAAGCCTCATGAGAGTTTCCTATGGTATATACATGACAAATAGTTAACCAATTTGACCTTGAACATCTCCAGGGAGGGAGAACTAACTCACTGTCTTTTTAAGCAAAACCTTCCATTATAGGATAGCTCTCATTGTAAGGAAACTTTTCCTAATGTCCACTCTCACTTAAGCTTCTTGGAATCTCTGGTTTTATACTGTGAATATAAGCAAAATACATTTAATCCCTTTTCTACATGATATTTTAAAAAAGCATTTCTTGAGTTATCATGTTTTCCTAAACTCTTTTCTATTTCAAGGAGATGTCCATCAAATGGAGAATGGCTGAAAAATTGTGGTGTAATCATTTCATTACAAGAAATGAAAGAGATGATTTCAGAGAATCACAGAAAATAGGATCTGATGTATTGAAACGATCAGTATTAAGAGAAAATTTGAATGATAACAGGGTAGAGAAAAATAGCATTGAAAGACTCCTAACTGATCAAATCACTGGTAATGTACATTTAAAAACATTTTTAATTTATGGAATAAAACACATATTCTAATAATAGAGCAAAATAAAAAAGATAATTGTTTATGAAACTGCAAATCTACTATGCACAAGTTGCTATTTCAAAGATAAACAATGGAAATGATTTTTTTCCCTTCCTTTCCATCCTAGACATAGCTATCATTAGACATAACACACACACACACACACACTATAAATTTGTAAAAATTATTTTGTACATATTTCTATTTATCAGTTCTTTCTCTAGATATAGATTGCATATTTCTTGATATGTCCTTTACAGCTAATTTATGTATTTAGAATAGACAATATTTATAATAATTTAAAAGAGAGCCGCTATAAACATTTTATAGAACATATAGGTTCTTTTCCTTTTTCCCTAATCATCTTTGGAAATAGATTAAGTAGTGATATTGCTGGATCAAAGAGTATAGGCAGTTTAATAACTGGGTATAATTCCAGATTGTGTTCCAAAATGGTGGATCATTTTACAATTCCATCAATAATGAATTAGGGTACCAATTTTTCTATTAACAAGAAGTGAATGGCTTCCAGGTACAGAAAGAGATAGGCTTATTCTTTCTTTTTTCTTTCGGTTCATCCCTCCCTTATCACCACACTTGAGAGAGCTGATTGTTAGACATTTAACCAGCACATTCATGATGATAGTTCATGATCTCTCACAGATACACTTCCTCCATAGAATTATCAGTTGACGTCATTTAATCAGCCAGACTCGCTTAGTTTTTACAAAGAATTTTCTATTATGTTGCACAGTAAGAATAGTTGGTATAAAATATCCTCTAAAAAGTCAGTGAAATACTCCTCCAGTAGAATATAGAGAGTCCAGGGGACAGTGGGCTTAAACTCCCTCTTGCTCAGTTTTTGTTTCATTTGTAGAGTGCTCAAGAAGTTTACCATAGGCATGGCAGAAAATATTTTTTAGACTCCATGTAGGGAGACATGACTAAAATTCTGTATATAATGTATGTTTAGATGTACTGCTTGGGAGGCTGTTTTTTTTTTTTAAATGGCTGGTCATTATTCAGAAAATCATTCTGGTTTTAAATATTGATCAGGAAAAAACAAGTGATATAAAACTATGTAATGAACTTTCTATTATAGAAATAAAAAAATGATTTGCATCTAAAAGTGCAAATGGTGAAGTAATTTACCCTATCACCAAAAAAAATGATATGACATCTATTGGGTTTTCATTCACATCATATCTGGTCTGTTCTTGTCTTCAGATAAAGACACTGTAATTAGCTATAGATGTAGGAGAAAAAAGCTAGGATACTGATTGGAATATAAGACCATCTCTGAACCCTTCAAGTTCATGAAGGCCTCCTTTGAATAACGGTGATAGAAAGGAAATCAAATCCAAGGTTAAGTTACTTTCTCTCACACATTCCCTTATGTCTAAGTGACTTTTCTCATGAGATTTAATGAAATACTTTCTCATTGACCACTTTTTAATCTCTCAGTTTTGGACTAGTCTGCTATTTATAGAAATATAGTGTAACATATGATCTTTATGTATATGATTGACCTACAAGCATAGTGCTTAACCAAATTTCTTCAGTAAATATGAACACTCCTCTTATGCAATATCATACCTCTTCCTCCTCCTCCCTGCCGCCTCCTCCTCCTCTTCTTCTTCTCCTCTTCTTCTTTTTCTTCTTCTCTTCCTTTTCTTCCTCCTCTCCTCCTCTCCTCCTCCTCCTCCTCCTTTATTTGAGCTCTCTACTGCACTGCTACTGAGATCATACAATGTTTATAGAGCAATTCAGGGGTGTACTAGTAAAGGTTTAACAACTTGGTTGGAAGAGGGAGGAGGAAATGTATATACAAACACTTTTAAATTTATTTTGCATTATTAATATTTTCTTAAATCTCAACAATCAACAATATGTACAGATCACTGATTTGTGAGGTTTAAATATGCTGAAATTTTAACACAAGCATGTTAGATCTATCTTAAACACACTTCTGTATGCTATTGAGGGCTGCTAGGTAGTATAGTGGATAGACCCCCAGTCTCCTTCTCCTCCTCCTCCTCCTGCAGCCAAGATGATTTTGCTTCAAAGCTCGCGTCAGACATTTAGTAGCTATGTGATCCCAGGCAAGTCACAACTTCTGTTGGCCTTAAGTTCCTCATCTCTAAAATGGGAATAATAATAGCATCTTATTTGCTTGACTGTTGTGAAAATTGAATGAGATTAATTTGTCAGGTGCTTAACAATGCCTCATACATAATAGAAATGTTAGCTATTAGCTATGATTATTAGCCTGACTTTTTTCATTGATGACCTTTTGTTTTATTTAGAAACTTATAAGATCTTCTAGACTTATTGAACTGCTTCTTTCAGGGGAAAGGACTGGGATTGCTAAAGCCAGCTTCTTTCTCTTAGATATTTACACAGTGTTTATATCTCAGAGTAGTAATAGAGGCAAGGTATAGGTCTACTCTGCCACATTATAGCTTTGTATGGTGCCGTTCCTTTGCTTTCAGAGACTTGGTTCAAGAATTTTGCTGGTTTTGTCGAGGAATTCCTCTTTTCTTTCCAGGAGGTTTGGTCCTGGGATTCTCCTTCATAAAACCCTTAGTGACTCTAAACCTTGCCATTGTGCTGCTGCCATCTCTTGTGCCCAGCTTGGTTCAGGAATTCCCATTGTTCTACCACTGCCTTTTGCCTCTGTCATCTTGGACCATATGCTTTCTATCTAGTGATGGATGATTGTGTGACTTTGGACAAGCCATTTAGCTGATCTGTGCTTCACTGTGTGTAAAATAATTTCTAAGGCTTTTTCTAGCCAAAAAAAATTATGTGCACAGTGATTCACTCAAAGCTGAAGGGACTTGCCCTTTATAAAATGCAAATGTACTTTAAATGAAACTCCATCAAACAGAATCCTTTTCCATTTTTTTATCCATAAATATCATAAATCAATTACAAATTATAGAATCCATATTTTTTAATTCAATTTAGCACATGGATATTTAAGAATTAATTTTGTCTCAAATTGTGACATCATCATAAAAGAAATTTGAGTGACTTGATGATGATTCATTTTAATTTTTAAAAACTTTTACACAGTCATGGTGATAGTTGGCACTTAATATATCACAGTCATGACTTTCAACAAACCTAGGATTGAGTAAAAAGAAAGATAAAAATGGAAAGGATGGAACTTGAAAATAATGAGAGAAGATTTGACTTTGTATACATTTTATTTTGCCTCACTTCTGTGATAGTTATTTTTAGGAAAAAAAATCTTTATTATAAAATTGCAAAGCTGTACCAAAAGATATAAGTATCCAATATAGAGTGTTTTTAATAACACATACCAGGTTTATATGGTCTAGATTTGAAATTTAGTTAAGATACAAACTAAAAATATGGGGCCTAAATTCTATTATTAGAGTTAAAAATTGAAAGCAAGAGACAGAAGAATGTCTGAAAAGCACAGTTTGATGGATATTTCTTTCCAAAGAATTGTAGGTGATGAAAAAGACAGATATATTTTATCTAGTAAACAGATATCCCCATCACCATTTTATGAAATGTGAAGATGGACACTATAATATTTATTCTGAGATTTCTTTATGGATAGTGTAACAGCTTTTTTTTTTTCTGGAGATGAATAACAAATTTCATGACTTGAAGGATTATAGGAGAAGATTTTATTGTATTGGCTGAAACATTAAAATTGGTTCTAAATATGGTGACATTAAAAATCCCATGGAAACTTCCCACAGGTGAACAAATAATTGACTGACTATAGAGAAGTAACTCTTTGCCTTTGTTTTGCTTAGAAATCTTTGGTTTAGCTAGCATGTGGAAAGAACCTGGCTCATATATCTAAACATCTGCTGAGAGGCATTCATTCTCTGAATCAGTGGAATGGTCCCAAATACTCTCTTCAAAATGATAATAGCTCATTCTTCTAAATAACTATGTGCACTTAAGCCAGTAACTTTAATCTGCTGAGGTCTCAGTTTTCTCATTTGTGAAATGAAGGAATTGATTTAGGTAAGTGATATACTGGTAAGTATTTAACAGTTACCTCTTAAGAAAAAAATGTTCAGAATACACACGCTTAAGTTTAACCTGTGTTGTTAACATTTTTTCATTACTTTCTTGAGCCTAGAAATCAATAAAATAATACATCAAACCTTGATTTGTTGCATTTGATGATTTCTGAATTTTCAATAATCCCATTAAAAATTAAAAAATCAATTATCATGAGCTGGCTTCAGAACCTTCCCTGTCTACATGACCTTCCTTTTCATTCCTGAGCTATGAATCTATGAGTTCTTAACACAGAAGATTTAATAAGATAGACAAAAGAAGAGCCTGTAAAATTTTCTTCTTAATCTTTCATGGAATGGCATGGTCTTCTGAAGTCCATTTCTGCCAAATTCCTCCCATTACTTGTGAAAATGTAATACACTGCTTAGGTGTAAATGAGAATTAGAATACAAACCAGTTCCTGCAAGTGGACAAGACCAACAATAATAAAGTCTGGAGTTAGGATAAATGTGAAAAAATACATCCAGAAATGTTGTTCATAATAAACACTGGCCCAGGGATACTTTGTGTATTTCACAGTCCCTGGTTTTGAATACAGTGTTTTTGTTGCTGTATCTATATAATAAAATGTCCAATAGAACAAATGATTTGCATAGTTAGATTGGCTGATAGACATTTCTATGCTTTTTTGAGGATCTGGGACTTAGAAATGACAGTCCCATCTCTCTCATCTTAATGAAACAGAGGGAAACATATTGACCAGCTCTTTCAGGCTTTTTCATACACTCTGTATTCCAGCCAAAATTTCTTACTAGTCTTTCCTTGAACTTTTTTCTACTTTATTTCTCCTTTCTTTTTTTTTCAAGTATCTACTATGCTGCTCATGTCTGCCTCTGAGAAACATTAATTTCCTTCTCTGATCCCTGAAAAACACCATGGAACAGTGAAAATAGAATTGGTTTTAATCTTGGATTTGAAACATGCCTCAAATAGTTATTATCTGTGTGAATCTGAGGAAGTTAAGCTTGGCCTTTCTAAATTTCAGCTTTCTTATCTATAAAATGAGCATGATAAAAACCCACTTCCTAAAGAGTTGTTGTGAGGACCAAATGAGATGGCTAGTCATATTTTCAGTTTGATTCTTTGTGAACTCATTTGAGGTTTTCTTAGCAAACATACTGTAGCAGTTTGCCATTCCTTTTCCACTTCATTTTCACATGAAGAAATTGAGGTGAACAGTTAAGTGATTTGTCCAAAGTCAAACAGCTGGTAAGATTTGAACTTAGACCTTCCTGATTTCAGGCCCAGTGCACTATGTACCATGCCACTTAGCTGCCCAAAATCATATGAGATAGACAGTTGATTGCATATTTTTAAATTATAGTTGATGTTATGTGGACATACCTTTTCTTCCCCAGTTTTTACTGCTCTCTTCCCTTCTGTGAAATGGGAAAAATAATAGAACCTATTTCATGGGGGATTGTGAGGATCAAAAATACAAGAGATGTAAAAGTAATTACAAGCCTTAAGAGGCTACATAAATTTTAGCTATTGTTATTTTTCTTCAAAACTTTAAGGCTTCATAATTGTATGGTTGTAGGTCCTCATAGATTCAACCATTCCACATCTTGATTGATGGTTTTCTGCTTGGATAGTCCTTAAGATATAGACATATGGCCTAATAGGAGCCCCCAACATTTGAATTTGGTAATCTCAAATCAAAGCCATCCTACAAGTTGGCACAAGAAGATAAAAGTCAATATTACAGTAAATTTTTGGGTCATTTTTGGTTCAAATTGAAATCAACAACCATTTATTAGATTACAAATCTCTTGAGGGCAGGAAATATGGAATTAAAAAAATAATCTTTATTTAGCACAATGAGTTACACATAGGGGATTCTTAGTATATACTTATATGCTTCTTGAGTATAGCAGAAATGAATTTCCTTCATACAGATCTACTGGGAAAATATAAGGTTCTGTTCTGTTTTGTTTTAAACAAGAAAATCCCATTGAATTGAAAAGAATTCACAGCTCAGAGGAAATATGTGGTTATATAAATTTTTCTGAATTGCATGATTTATATAATGTTCTCTCCAACAGGGAAAAAGATGGCACTGATATGTAAGGCTAAATATAGAAATTATTATTTTCTCAAAAAATATTTTGTTTCACATTTTCTTAGATGATATTAGTCAACATTAAGAACATATGTGTGGGGGGAGTAAGAAAACAAATGTTTCTTTTGTGGGGGGAGGTATTGAAATGATTCCCTTAGAAAATACTTTTTTATCTCCCAAAGTAATTGGTATAAAAATATTTCTCATTAAGATGTCTATGAAATCTTAAGGTTATGTTGTGAAACATGGCAGCCTGGTGGTTTATGTTGGCAGTATTGCTAGAGACATGATTTATATCAGCCATTTTTGCTTACCTTGAACTCAGACACAACCATCTCAGGATTTAGATTTGTAAGACTTTCAACTATTTTGGGTGTTATCATGAACAAATGTGCACATATTTGTGACTCTGTGATTTTATTGAAGCTGAAAAAAAAGAAAACTTATCACTTGTAAGGTGAACTGAGAAGTTCTTATGATAAAAAAATATTTCCGATCAAAGGTGTTATGATTCAGCTAGTGTGTTGGGAGGAAATCTTTTTCAATAAAAAAGGGAATATTGTATGTGTACTTAAGGATCGGTTTCCTTTGTTTATTTTACTCACTCTCACTGCCTATCCTTTCCTTCTCTTTGAAGTCATGTGAAATACAAATAATAACAGGAAATCCTTAGTTATGCTCACAAGTGGTTTTAAATTTCAGCTCACAAGATAGAAGTGGGAAATTTGGACACAGGTTAGATTTGAGAATTAATGGTATTTGGAACAAAAAATTCCTCGAATTATGAATAGCATATCTCCTATGATGCTCCCTTTGAAGCCAATTCTTCTTTTTTTTAATGACACTTTCTTTTTTTGCAATTTCTTCCTACTTTCTATTCCTGAGAGAATAAATCCTTTCTTGTAACAAAGATTAACAGTTAAGCAAAGAAATCAACACATAAATTAGAACTTTGCATCCCAATCTATCATATTCTATCAGGAAAAGACAAAGATTATTATTTAATTACATAACTTCTCTAGAATCACATGAATCTAAATTCTGATATATTTGGGTGTATTTTCATTCATGCTATTTTGGTCATTCTATATATTGTTATCTTTGTTCTGTTTGCTTTTTCTCTAGATGATTTTCTATAAGTCTTTCCTAGTTTCTTGGAGTTTCTTCTATTTGTTATTCTCTGTGAGGCATTAGATTGAATTGCACAAGGTGGCAAAGAAAAGTGAACACTCGATTTAGATATTGGAAGGCCTGAATTTGTCTCAGGCTCTTAGATTCTGAGATACAATTGTCCAAATGTCAATTTTATGATATTTGAAAGGTTCAATCATCCTGAGAGTCCTGTGAGACAAACTTCTGAGGAATTGCTGGTGTGGTAGTCGCTTATGGAAGGAGTAGGAGAAACTGCATTTGGAATGGAGAAATACACTGAGAAGAGAGGGAGAAGGAATAACAGTCAAAGAAAACAGCTTCAAAAAACATATCTCCTCATGATCCCTTGGAAAGTTCTGTTATGGACTCAACAAAGTTTTCATTTTGAAGGTTTGATTTGATTTTTAAAAATAAGGCATTTGAAAATCAGATTTTAAATGAGGTACTTGTAGGTTATTGAGAGTTTGGGAAAAAAAGGAGGGTCCTTTGTCCTAACATAGCAAGGATAAGTAACAAAGATAGTATGGTCTTTAGCTTCTATAGATGGAGTGCCTCTCATTTCCAAATGGAAAACATCCTCATCAAGTCTTCAGACATCTTATAGTTTTCAGTTTCTACTAAAATGGATGCACCCCAACTTTATTCATCCAGGCTTTGATACACTTAGATGGTCAAGAAGCTGGATGAAGGACAACTGGGTTTCTGGCACAGGTTTATGACCTTTTAGGAAAAACAAGTTCTTGTTGCAGAGAAGCACAGGGACCCTGATTCTATCATAGACCCTCAGAGCCCAACTGGGCTGCCTATCCCTATACCAAAGGGAACTTTGTGAGAATTCCAATGAAGAAGCAAATGATTCCCTCCAAAAGAGGTTGTAAAGTATTCATTTGCCACATGTGTTCCTCCAGATATGTGTCACTAAACTTGTGCTTTATATTTGAGTTATTTCTGCCCTTGGATCTTGCTTTTGTATAGGGAGTGTCTGCCTCAAGTTGGCTGACAATGTTTTATCCTAGTGATTCTCTGGTTGTAACCTTTCAGGAAATCTTTTTTCTAAAAGCTAATGGAGTCTGGCTGACTGGTAATTAGTTGGGAGCATACTTGTGAGGGCTTGTGAATGACAGTTTCTGGGTTTTATACTTTTAGCATTTTGAAAGTAGATGTCATCTGTCACTCCTCTGGGGATCCTGAACTTGAGTGTGACTTGGACAAATGGTTCCAGGGAGGAATGCTCCTTAATAAATATCTGTATACACACAGATATATGTTGAATATTTAGATACAGATATAGAAATAAAAATATGAAAAGCACATAAAAATATAGGGCAATTGTTTCTTCCTTCTCTATGTGAGATTTCAATGTTCTTATGATCCCTGAATGGCCAAGATTTCTCCCCAGATTCAAAAGTCCATTCAGGCCATTCTACTGAAGCTGAATCTCACTCTGACAAAAGGTACCTCTCTCCGGTCTGTTTCCTTCAGGGTTTTGCTTAGGAACTAAAGTCGAATTGATACTATTCTTTTATAAGTGATATAGCTTTGTTTTCATGGTAGTTTGCCTAAAAAAATACATTAATCCTGATGAGTGACACTTTATATTTCTTGGAAATTTTAACTTCATAACTTATTTGTTTTAATTTTTTTCTTCATTTGAATTTAGAGACTGTATGAATTTTTCATAGTTTTATGTATTTAGACCCTCTCTATACCATGAACCACTACCTCTTTCTGATATTTAACATTCTCTTGCCTTTCCTTAAGGTTTTTCCCCACACAGGATTTTGTGGTTATGGATCACTTTAGTCCCTGGAGAGAAGGATCAAGACTCTACCTGGCCCAAGGCTTCTCAATACTGCACATATTAGGTCCCAGGAAGAAATTGCAAAGCATCTTGATAAGTTAGTGTGCTTTGGGCAGTTGGATATTTTTGTGTCCTGAAATGTTGCTAATAGACAACCAAACGTTTTACTTTTGTGTGGATTAGGATCTGTTGGGAAATAGACCCCTATTTGTAATTGAAGAAGAAAAGGAACTAAACATTTTTATTTTTAAAGATTAGATCTGTGATTTTTTGGTATGAGAGTGGGTATTGATCAACTAAAATATTCAGTCATAGATAATTTCCCAGAGCAATAAGAAATTTAGTGATGAGTCAAAAGTCATACATCAAGAGTGTGAGTCTGGGTAGTCTCGTCTTGGGTGACCTAGAGATAGCTCTTAACTGATTGACAAAAACTGATAGTTAAACTTTTAGTGTGAAGTCAACAACAACTAAAACTCAGAGCTTGAATTGTTTTGTTAATCGTCTAGACTTTAGAAAGTGGTAGAAAAATGTTAACAATGTACTTTAAATTTAAAAGTGGATTAATAACCACCTCTGGAGAGGAGGTTGTTAAATATTTACTAGTATACTCCTGGCCTGTATTTAAATCTTTACCCATTAAGTCATGCTGCTTCTAGAGTTAAAATTACCAGGATTTGAAATGAGAATGGGTTGTCTGTAGCTTCCTATGTATGAAAAATAAGACAGATATGAATTTATAGGAGAGATGAAGTAGTAAGAAATTATGAGATGTGAAATATATTTACCTTGAGAAAAAAAAGGGTGAGGTTTGATGAACAGATTGAATTCTATTCTATTTCATTCCGGTTTTGTTTTATCAAGTCCTCTTCTGGTCATTCTGTGTGTTCTAAGATGTGATGCCTGATCAGAATAGTTCCTGATCTCGTGTCTTCATACTTATCTTAATATAATGGGGATTCTGAAAAAAACAAAAAACAAAAAACAAACAACTTCTTTGTCAGGGGACTCTGATTCCTGTTTTTTTTTTTTTTTTAATATAGGAAGAATAAGGGGGGAAAGGGCAACTGATTGTGAGTCTAAACATGTTAGAAAAGAGAAACTATTTATTTAGGAGAACATGTCCTCCATATTATGTTCAATCTCCATTTAAATATTTTCCCCTGAAGTAAGAGTCCCCAGAAATAACAGGTTTGTAACGAAAAGTGCTGTCAGAACCTTAACTGGAGCATGATGACATACCCCACTGGAGGACCATGGAGGCTATTCATGAATCCACCCTAATGTTGAAGATTATCCCTCATTACCATCATGAGAAAGGGATGATTAAACTAATAGTTACTGGGAGACATTTCTGGTGACAGGAGGCAATGATGAAAATAAACTGACTTCAATATACATTTAGAACTGGGACTAATGGGATGTGGCAGGAAGCCAATAAATGAACACGGCCCTCGGCTCTGATCAGTGAATTACTTTCCTTGCTCGAGCCTGCTCTTTCTAAGCAGCACATGAGGCTCAATGAAAAATCAATAGCCCCCTGTAGTTCAAAACCATAATCAATTGTTTGACCTGAGCAGTCCCTTTTTTCATGATGAGAAAATAGCCTAGCTGAAGACACAGTTCAGATGTAAAAAGCAGTTCTTCATGAAGCTCACAGAAGGGACCTGACACTGGGCTGCAGCAAAATTTATAGCTACCGTGGCCAGGACTGTTTTCCCCTTTTGGTATCTCAAGAAATGATTCTGGAGAAGATGACTGTAAAATGTCACTTTAGTTCTTCAACCCAAACTTTAAGTGTATATGTTTGTATATGCATACACATATGTATAACCACACATAAATATGTGTGTATATAAGTGTGTAAAATATCTTTGTATGGACATATGTATGTATGTATATATATATATATGTGTGTGTGTGTGTATGTATGTGTATATATAGGTGTATATGCACAGATATAGATAGATCAAAATACCTTGCTACTGTACTCAATAGTGGTTTGGCCAATTCAGTTTAGATTTTCATAATCTTTTACTTCCTCCTATTTAGTGACTTTTTCCCATTATATAGTACTTAAAGGTTTGCAAAATGCTAAAGAAATATTATCTTATTTCATCACCATGACAATCCTGGGGAGTAAGGTAGTATTATTATCCCCATTTCATAGTTGGGGAAACTAAGGGAAACAGAGATAAAGTAAATTACCCAGGGTGACATAGCTCATGTAAGTGTCTGAGATCAGAGCTTAATTTAGGTCTTCCTGACTCCACCTGCAGTGCTCTATCTAGAGGCAATTATCTTGTCACAGCTAGAGAACTGATCTCGGGGTCAGAAACACCTGGGTTCAAGTCCCCTAATTGTATGTACGTGTGTGTGTGTGTTTGTATATACACATATATACACATCTCTCTTTATAAAGATATACATATCTACTTACATATAGAGAGATAGATCTGTCTCTATTTTTCTATTTCTATTTAGCTATCTATCTGAATTGTATGACTTTACACAAGTCACTTAATTTCTCAATAGCCTGGATAGCTCTTGAGTCAAGTTAATGAATGTCCACTAAGTGCCCTCCATGGTCCAGGCATTGTACCAAGTGCTGAGCTTATAAAGACAGGCAAAAAAAGTCCCACTCTTGAGGAGTTCACAGTATAATGGGGGAGACAGCATGCACATAATATAAAAACACACGATATATCTAATATGCAGGATAAATTGGGGATCGAATCAAAGGGAAGGCACTAAGATTAAGCAGGAATGGAAAGGCTTCTTGGAGAAAAAAAAAGGATTCTAACTAAGGCTTGGAGGAATTCAAGGATGCCAGAAGGTAAGGGACAAGGGGTGAGCATCATATCATGGGGATAGCTAGTGAAAATTCTGAGACTGGGAGATATGTTGTTGGGTTTGAGGAATAGTAAGGTCATTGTAACTGAATCAAAGTATGTAGGTGAGTGAGTGACATAAAGGGTGAGAAGATTGTAAAAGTAGTAAGGGACCAAGTTAAGGTATTTCACTGAAATTATAAATAAATTAGAAGAACATAGGATAGTTTGTCTCTCAGACCTGTGGAGGAAGGAATTTGTGACCAAAGAAGAACTAAAGATCATTATTGACCACAAAATAGAAAATTTAGATTTTATCAAACTAAAAAACTTTTGTACAAACAAAACTAATGCAGACAGAATTAGAAGGGAAATAATTTACTAGGAAAACATTTTTACAATCAAAAGTTCTGATAAAGGCCTCATTTCCAAAATATATAGAGAATTGACTCTAATTTTTAAGAAATCAAGCCATTCTCCTATTGATAAATGGTCAAAGGATATGAACAGACAATTTTCAGATGAAGAAATTGAAACGATTTCTAGCCATATGAAAAGAAGCTCCAAGTCATTATTAATCAGAGAAATGTAAATTAAGACAACTCTACACACCTCTCAGATTGGCTTGGATAACAGGAAAAGATAATGCTGAATGTGAGAAAACTGGGACACTGATATAGTGTTGGTGGAATTGTGAATACATCCAGCTATTCTGGAGAGCAGTTTGGAACTGTGCTCAAAAAGTTATCAAACTGTGCATACCCTTTGACCAGCCAGTGTTACTGGCTTATATCCCAAAGAAATCTTAAAGGAGGGAAAGGGACCTGTAAGTGCACGAATGTTTGTGGCAGGTCTCTTTGTAGTGGCCAGAAACTGGAAACTGGATGGATGCCCATCAATTGGAGAATGGCTGAATAAATTGTGATATATGAATGTTATAGAATATTATTGTTCTGTAAGAAATGACCAGCAGGAAGATTTCAGAAAGGCCTGAAGAGATTTACATGAACTGACTGAGTGAAATGAGCAGGACCAGGAGATCATTATATATTTCAACAACAATACTATATGATGATCAAATCTGATGGACGTGGCTGTCTTCAACAATGAGATAAACCAAATCAGTTCCAATAGAACAGTAATGAATAGAACCAGCTACACTCAGCGAAAGAACACTGGGAAATGAGTGTGAACCACTACATAGCATATATGTATACATATATTGTATTTAACATATACTTTTATATATTTAACATGGATTGGTCTACCTGTCATCTGGGAGAGGGGATGAGGGGAAGGAGGTAAAAAGTTGAAACAGAAGGTTTCGTAAGGATCAATGCTGAAAAATTACCTATGCATATATCTTGTAAATAAAAAGCTATAATAATAATAATAAAAAGAAGGTCTTTCACAATCGCAGAGGATTTTTTTATTTGATCCTAGGGTAATAAAGCAGAGAAGGTGTTTATCTCCATTTTTATTTTATCTACCATCTGTGTGTTTATCGTCTATCTATCTATCTTGCAAGGCAATTAAATGACTAGCCTAAAGTCACACAGCTAGTAAGTGTTAACCTTCTGAGGCAGGATTTAAGGGCTAGTGCTCTATTCACTGTTCCATCTAGCTGCCTCTTATCTCCAGTTTTGGAAGGAATTTCCTTTTTGAGATGTGTTTATAATAATGAAATCAACTGTTGAATCCAAATTACATGAATGTACCCACATCAATCCACATACACATATGGACATATATCCCATATCTGCTGAGATCCTGCATCACATAATTTGGAGTCCCTAATCATTCCTAGATTTGTATTTCTCATAGTTTCCCCATGTCCTCATTGGAGAATCTCAAGCTTGACATTATTTTCAACCATTTTCCTTGAGGGTTTGGGAATGAGGGAATAGGGAATAATGTCTGTGTGTTGATAGGCTGGTGAAAATCACAGTTACTCTTTTGAAAGTTCAAAACTGTGCTTTTTTCACCATGCCCTGCTACTACACTCAATAGTGGTTTGGCCAACTCAGCTTACATTTTCATATTCTTTTTTCTTCCTCCTATTTAGTAACTTTATCCATTGCTCATATCCATTTTGCTTCTGTGCTTGCTGTTTCTGCTGTTTTATCTGCTTGTTGAATATCTGATTCCCTGGCATAGGGGCAAACTCTGTCCTTTGGCATGAAACTGAATTCACATGGCATGATTGAATGTTATGCTTGCTTCCAGGGTGCCTAAACTCTTGATATTACAGATAAAGCATCTTTTTTCCTCTCCTACTTCAAGGGGGTGTAGTGATATTAGAAATGTTTGTGATTTTGAGGAAGATAGATGGCATTCTTAGAAGGGACATCTTGAAAGCTGGTATAATCTGTTCCCCGATTTCCACTCTCCTGCTTGTAGTAAATGGCTCTGGAATTCTTTTGTCTTTTAAAAAATCCCAATTCCCCTCCCCTCAACAAAAACAAAAAACAAATTCCTCCTGTCCATATTCTCATCATTTTTCAGATTTCCTCCATTTTCTTTAAGAGGAGGGGGTCAGATCCAGCATCCTCAATTTTCTTCACTTCTATTATTATCTTTTATTTTTCTTCATAATAGATTTTTAGCTGAAAGTATCTTTTTCTTTTTTTTTTCTTTACATGGCTAGACTAATGATATAAAGTACATTGGACAAAGTATTTCTTAATTTTTATTGCAAATGTGACTCTAGAAAACAAAGGTTCACTGTTTAAAACAAAACACTTTTCTGGAATAAACTCTGGAGGGCAGAATTTCAAGAATGTGTACCATTCTTAATTTATTCCACAAGTATTTATTAAATGTACACTTAAACATGTTGTTACCTACATGAAATGACAGTTTTTCAGCCTATATTCTATTGTAATGCAATATAGGAATTTCTTTCAATGCATGTTTTGTTGACCAGTACATTTAACAAAACAATACATTATTTTAACATTCAATGTAATGTCAATAAGTAAGTAACCCAGTTACATGATTACCACAGGGATCTTATGATGACCACTGGATGGCAGCAAATGGGTTTTGTCTCAAACTGACCTCTAAAGATGTGCTTGGTCCATTCTGGGCCAAATTTTTCTGATGGAATGATTTTGATTTTGTTTTCTTTTTGTTTGTGGTATTTGATAGGTTTTCCTTGGGGCATAGCCAGGAGATAACACCTCATTTCAAATGGAGTTCCCAAAGCTGTGGGTACTCCATAAATATTGTTGCTCCCAGTAGCCCTTCTCCTGGAGTGGCTTTATAAAATGGAAATACTGTCATTATACCTCCCTCCTGCCTGTGTTTGAAGAATTTATAAGGCTTAAAAACCTGTCATTTAAGTACTTTTTATTTTATTTTTTAAAATAGGAAGATAAGTCAGAATCTTTCCTAATGAGATTTGTCCTTAGATCCTTGGAATGTTTAGGCAATGCCTGAGTTTTATGGAGAGTTAAGAGAAGACAGAGATTAAAAAAAAACAAAAAACAAAAAACAAAACCAAATTATATGATATAAACAATGCAAATCAAACTTCCATTTCTTCCAGGGGAGTTCTTGAAATCCTATTTATTTTTGTTAGATTAAAATGATTATGTTGTTTTTTTCAATCTGGCTAAGAACAACCTTTTTATTTCCAAAAATTAACATTATGAATAATTTTCTTTTTATATAAAATTCATATGCAAAATACTATTATTTAGGAATTTTTTTCTTTGCTAATTGCGCCTTATTATATTTATATTGGTTTTCTCAACTTAGAGGCCTACCAACCAAACTAAAACAACAAACTAAACCACGAAGTCCTTTCAGTTTCATGTCAGTAGATTTTCTTTGCTTCCAGATATGCATTCTGCTTTGGGTTAAACAACCCAGGAGGTGATAATAGAATGTATACTCTTGAGTGACATGAAAACACACATTGTATGCCTCATTAGCATTTCTCTACAAAAGGTAACATTTCCAATGACATTTAGGAGTGGGTTATCACAGAATGAAGGAAAAAGAGGGGAAATGAAGGAGACAGACTGCATGACACTTGACATGGGTATCTGGGAGGAACAATGAAACCACCAGGAGCACTATAGTCATGGAAATGGGACAGTGGGGTTCATTGGTTATTAAAATCTGGTCCAAGTCAGGAGTGATCTCCAGTCATTAGCAACCCTCCTTCTCTCCCTCCCCCTGGCTTGTGGCCAACTGGAGATAAAATCCATATGAGATGATTGAGTTCACTCCCTCTGAGGTCACATCTCATTTTGTTACTAAGGTTCATCTCTCGGAAATCTTTTGAATCCTGAAAATGGAAAATAAACTGGGAACTGTACTTTTTCTTTAATTCTAGGTGGAGAAGGAGGCTCCAAATCAGGAATACTAAAGTCATCAGGGTGGGCTGTACCACTGGCCTCTATTGACAGCAGTTTGTGCACAGATGGAAAACCCCAGGGTCTAAGGCTGTCAATCTATCTCTTATATTGAGCACCATAAAAAAAGCAGTAATATACTTAGTGAAGGCTGTTGACCCCTCCTGAACTATAACAACAATGCAGTAAAGAGCAGAAGGAAGGAGCTTAGGGAAAAAAGAACAATAAAGGTCTCATTGATACACTAGAATCAGACAATGATTGCAATGAGTGTTATGGAGACAAAAGGAGGAAAGACAACTACTGCCTCCTTCTCTGGGGAACGGTATCACTAAGAAACGGCAAGAACAAGGACTCTTTTGATTGAGTTAGAGTCATTTGCTGGTGTGTGGTCTATATAAGTATATCTGTATCATATATATTATATATAAGTAGATAGTATTTTGTTTTGGGACTGGAACTGTAATCTCATTGATTCATGTTATTACACAAAGATGCACAGACACAAATATACATATGGATTTGGTACACACTTGTGATATTACAGGCAGCAGCCTTTATGGAAACCTCTTTTACCAATGTTTTCTACCTGAGAATCTTCAAGAGCTTCCTTAAGGCTCTGAGATTTGCAATGATTTATCTAGTCAATAGGTTATAGAATCATGACTACTAAACCCCTAAAACAGCCTTTTATCCATTAAACCAATGGTGTAAAACTCAAATAGAAACTGAGACCACTAAATTCCATAGAAGAATCCCTGCAGGTTGAATATTGAATTATAAAACCACCTATCAGCCTTATCTGTGTTTTGTTGTAGAATCATTTGTTTTCTGAAATATTTACCAAATATATTTTCATCTGATTCGGACCATACTTTCCAATACAATCCAAAGTGTTGCTGGCTGTATATTGAGCACCTTTACATTAAGCCATATTGAATCTCATAATATAGGTAGCCACATGCAAGCATTTGGGCTTTAAAATAATAAAATTTAGATCACAAGTCACATATCAGTCTCATTAGTTTACAGCACCATCTGTGTTTTTGATGCATGTACTCTATCTGTATGTGTGTGTGTGTATGTGTTTATGTGTGTGTGCATACCTATCCCATCTTTAACTCAGTTTTTTTTGTCTTTGTCTATATTTCCCCCCTCCAATCAGGAGCATATTGCATTGTAGTGTTACTGTACTAGGAGGTAAAACATTTGGCTTGCAGACCTCGGCTCTTCTACTAATTAGTTATATAATCTTGGATAAATCACTTCCCTTCTCTGAGTTTCAGTTTCCCCATCTTACCCGTGAAGGAAGGGAACAGTGAATTGCTGTTCCCTAAATTATCAAGAAAAGGTTGATTTGATGAGCAGAGTTAGGGAATCCCAGGACTAAGTAAAGGTTAGCTTGAAGTTCCCTTAAATTGTCTTGCCAAATCATTAGATACAATTAATTGAGAAACCCAATTTTCTATATCCATAACCTAGCCTCTTCCCAAGAAAACCAGATCCTCATTGTGGGAGGGAGGCAAGAGAGAAAAAAAGGGAAAGAGACAAACGTTTAGGAAAAGCATCGGGCAGTCTGCGATAACGTGTTCTGTGCGTGCCCTCAGAACTTCTGCACTTGCTTCTCTTCTTGGCATTATTCCAGGCTGCTATAAGAGCAGCCCTCCAGCTGCATAAATGCCTGTACCCAGGCCGGGAACAGCCCATGGTTACTGGCTTACTTTATTTGTTAGACAAAAGGAGATAATGAAAGTCACAATAAAACAATTCCCTCTAGAGTTGCTACTTTCTCCTTATGTTAGCTGGGCATCTGAAGCAGTTCACATTTCTGGTTCAGTTCCTTCTGTACATGAGGCTGACCGATTACACGCATGGCCATGTTCTGTGACTGCCCCAGCCTGGGCCAGCACCAGGACTCGCTCCATAAGTGAGGGATGGCCCCTCTCCTTTCACAAATAAGTCGGTCACTGCAGTGCACTAAGACATGAATACAGACACACAGAGAGTGTAGAAGCGGAAAGAGTTTGCCAAGATCACACATCCTACCTAATGTCCCTTTCCTTTCTTCTTCATGTCCACGTTTTCCTGTTCCATTTTATTCCCCTCTTTCCCTTTCCCTTTACCTTAAGTAGAGGTGACACAGATCAATACCTTTGATGGAAAGTAATAATCGGGCCTATTAAGTGACAAAGGTTTACTCTGTAACAGCTGTGCTGGCGGGAGAGGAGAGCTTGTCTGACTAATGAATCATGAAACAATCAGGCATTCGCCATTTGTGTTTAGATCTGTAAATATGGTGTGGTTCAAGTGCCAGACCATTGCCGGCGCTCCAGCTGGGGGCACAGATGGTCCACATTCAGAGCAGCACAAGTGTAAAGAAAAAGAGGGTTTTTTTTTTTCCTTCCCTTTCTCTGTCCCACACTGCACCGAACACGCTGAGCCACAACTCGTCTCTCTGAAACTTCAGAGAGGGAAAGGAAATGCCTTTTTATAAGATAAGAACCTCCAAAGAGTGATTTTTAAGTAGATCGTCAAAGAGGAGGCTTTGGAAAAGTCCTCTGCGTTGTGTCCATCTCTTTCGTGATCCATTTTCTCAGAGATATATAATGATTCTTTCTTACAGGTTCTATTTGTTTTGCTATTGTCTTCTGAAATACAGACTCAAGCGGAGTAAAGAACCTATTTGAAGAGGAGAAGTCCAAATATGAACACAGACTTTCTTTTTAAAAAAGCTACTAATGTGCTGCTTAATATTGGATTACATGCTGGCTAAGAAAAGGGGAAGATGGGGAGGGAGAATAATTTGGAAGACAACGTTTTGCAAGGGTTAATGTTGAAAACTATCTTTGCGTGTATTTTGAAAAATAAAAGCTATTATTATATAAAAAAATAAACTACTGCTGTGTATACTTGACACCTTGTTTTAAAACCTTTTTTTGGGCTTAGCTCAAGCCACTAAGTGAAAGTCAAGCACTTTCATTGAGGAAGGTCAACTCAAGCACCTTCAGAAAGGGAGAAACCGAAATTTTCACTTTTATTTTATACTTAAGTAATCACTGTGTTCCTATCAGCTTTATTTTGTGACTTAGTTGTCACTTAAGGTCACTCTTCTGGTAGGTCTAAAAAGCCATTTCCTTTTAAGGTGAGCATTTATCTTTCATATTTCCCTTTGATATATAGCTAGATTTTTTTTCTTTTCTTTCCTTCCTTCCTTTCTTCCTTCCTTCCTTCCTTCCTTCCTTCCTTCCTTCCTTCCTTCCTTCCTTCCTTCCTTCCTTCCTTCTTCCTTCCTTCCTTCCTTCCTTCCTTCCTTCCTCCCTCCCTCCTAGGGCCTTCTACAATGTGGGCCCAACTTATCTTTTTCTTTTTACCTGTTATTATTCTTTTACACCTGATTGAGTTACTTGCTAGTTCCCAAACATAAAAATATAATTTCTCTCCTCTCTGCCATTTTTTACTGTCTCTACTTGCTATTTTTTCTTTGCTTAATTAGCTTTAATGCTACTTCTCCAGGAAGCCTTTCCTTCTCTCCCCTTCCTATTCATAGTTGGGGAAAAACCTTAGGATGAACTCATTTTTGTTGAATGTTTGCTAAGAAAGGGCTCATTATCCCCACCAACATTAATAACTATCTATGACAGGGAAATAAGCTAGGTTAGCTGAAGCAGCAAGACATTTTGAGAGAGAGAGAGAGACAGGGGCTTCCATATACCAGGGAGGTCATGACACCTACTGTTCCACTTTCCCTCAGACTCTAGTAGAGATGATTTGGGTCCCTGAGCCCCCAAATCCTGGTAGGTCTCCTTAGAGCACTGGCCCTGATTCCACCTTAAGCTTCATAGTCACCGAAAGGAACAGAACCTTGAGAAGAAAATGTCCTTCTACCACCACTGTTGCTTCCACCACTACTATTGCAGGCATCATCACTACCACCCACCCATTCTCCCAATGTGTAGGAAAATCCTTAAGCCTTAGGAACAAGCAGCACTTCCCAGTAATCCAGACTTTGGTCTCCAGTGCCATAGTCCAGGGAAGCAACCTTTGTGAAGATGAAACTTGACAACTTCTTTTGTAGATGCAACAGCCCCCACCATCTTAGCTGTCACAGCTATCTAAGTCCCAGAAAGAAAAAAAAAGAATAATTCTTGCCACCTAGGTGCTTGGCATTGTTCAGTGGTTCAACTGATGCAGTTTTATTAATGGAAATGACATTTAAAAAATACTTTACCATCTGCTTTGCTATTGCACCCTAAGGAGCCTCAGGTCTTTTTGTTTGATTTGTAGTTGAAACTTTCTTTATGTATTGTCTTTTCCACCCTCCCCTCCTCACTTTCGTTAGAATTTAAGTTTTTAGAGGGCAAGGAATATCTCTACTTTTCTAGTTATACCCTCTGTGCTCAGAACACCTTTTGGCACACACTTCCCAAATGTTTCTTTTATTCATTCATCTATTCAACAGCTCTAAGGAACCTTATTAATGGAAATCACATCAAAGGCATCCCACCAAATACCAAAGGGAAGAAAAACAATTTAAAAACCACACAAGAAAAAATTAAAAACCACACACACAAAAAACAAGGGAAAATGAAGGGTTGATAGCAATAAAAATATTATACATCACTGAAACAGAAATTGAAGCAATGCAGATGGAAAAAAGAAACAATACAAAAGATTATAAAGGACATTTAAAAATGGATAAATTACATATCTAAAGGAAGAAAGTAAAAACTAATACTAGTAAGATAGTGCAAAGAGCAAGTGAAAGAACTAGCAGAAAGCAAAAAATAAAGCAAAAATTATGATGGAACTAATGCTAAAATTAAAAGATTCCTGCAAGGGCAAGAAAGAAGAAAATGACCAGCAGGAAGTATGCAATAATAAAACTGAAATAAACTAGAGAGAACCAACAGCAGACAAAATACCCAACAAAATATAATTCCTTCTGTTGAAGGAGGGAATAGGTTTTTTTGTTTTTGTTTTTGTTTTTTGTCATTTGCCTCAGGACCCTGTCCAAATATCTTATATGTGGTAAATACTTAAAAGATGCATTGAATTTTCCAGGGACACTCCAGTCTTCTAACTTCAAATTCCAAGTTCTTTCCATCATACCATTGATATATAAATTCAACTAATTCTTTTATTTTCTTTAGTTTGAAGCAAATTAGATATTAAGTTGTAAAGGAAATAATGCAAGGCAAGCCTCACATTTGTACTGCTGATTTTCTGTTTGTCTTATTCCTAAAAGTTGGCAGGAAAGCAGCTGATAAAGATGGTATTCTTTAAAAATGGTGTCCTGAAATCACAGTTCTCATTCTTTTCTTATCCTTATGACATCTTCCACAGGATCTCTATGACACAGAACATTCTCTGTCTTCCAGTTAGGACTGCAAATTATTTTGCAACAGCAAGGAGACATCTCATCCCACAAGTTGTGGGATTAGACATCCAGTTGTGGATTAGATATTAAGACATCTTCCTTATTGTTGTCTTGCCATTGGGCTTTGATGATCGGAAGGTTAAGTGAAGCAGAATGGCACATGATTTTGGGCCACTCTCCCTCATTTTACCCAATTAATGCTCTAGTCAAATTACATTATGATGTCATTGGTCCTGTTCAAATATGAAAAATGAACAATAACAACAACCAGATCAGTAGTAGATTGTAAGCTTCTTAAAGTTGGGGACTTTAGTTTTTGACTTGGTGTCTCCAGGTTCTATGATAAAGCTCATGTTTTGATAAGATGAATCTTATTTAAAGTGGTTAAATTGAAGGTGGTTCAATGGATAGAACTCTGTCTGAGTCTGGAGTCAAGAAGACTCATCCTCATGAGCTTAAATTTGGCCTCAGTCACTTAGTCAGGATAGGTCATTTAATCCTCTTTGTTTTGTCATCTGTACAATGAGCTGGAAAAGGAAATTGTAAGCCATTTTAGTATCTTTGCCAAGAAAACCCCAAATAAAGTCATGAAGAATTGGGGGGAGACTGAAAAACAAAATTATTCTCCTCTCAGCCAACTAAACCCTTATTTCATGATTAATTTCTGTTAATTTCTTTTCCCGCTTCTTTTTCTTTTAAATTTTTCTTCTCTAGCTTTTCCCTGCTAATTGATAGCCACCTAGGACCATCATTTCCTCCTTAATACATGGAGCCAATAGAAATTCTTGAATTCAGTCTGTACTGTTCTTCCACAGAAATGAAAATTGCTATGTAAATCTAAACTCATATTATTCATTAATCTAGGCAAAGCATCTGGCAACAGGGCCTTTATGTGCTGTTGGGCCTAGGGCAAAAGATACAGGAGGGCCCCCTGTGCATTGCTCTTCCTAAGAAGATGCCTTCAATAGGTATAATTATTTTCAGTCTGTATTATGTGTAAACAAACACGCACAGTACATAAATTAATGATGTTCATTGCAAATACTGCAAATGACCTATCCTGAAGTCTAGTCAAGAACTGAGTAATTCAGCACTATTGATTAATTCCCTACCTGCATAAATCAAGTGTTTTCCTCCCTTTGTCTTCTTGTTCCTGTTGTTGCCAAAACAGTATCCCAAGAGAAAGAGTAAGTGTAAGGAAAACCTGGGTTTCACAGATCTGTTGAGATCAGTACTTGAAGTATAGAGAGATGGAATGACATACTGTCCTATTTCTTTTTAGAAAGCACTAATGAAATCTCATTACCTTTTTGTAGTTGCTCATGTTAACTCTGTGAGTGGGTCACTACCTTCTTACTTGTTATTTCTCTGAATGAAATGATATCCACCTTTCTTTGTACTCCTTTGCTTCTCATTTAAACCACAAGATAATTTTGTTCTTGTTCAGTTGCTTTTTTAGTCATGTCCAATTCTCCATGACCCCAGCTGGGGTTTTCTTGGCAAAGATACTGGGGTGCATTGACATTTCCTTTTCCAGATCATTTTACAGTTAAGGAAACTGAGGTAAATAGAGTTAAGTGACTTGCCAAGAGACATACAACTAGTAAGTGTCTGAGACCAGATTTGAACTGATAAAGATGAATTTTCTTGACCTCAGGTCTGATGTTCTACCAACTGCACCACCTAGCTGTGCCACTGTTAGACAAGTTGTTTGGAAGCAAAGGATTTAAGGTGAGAGCTTAAATTTAGGTAAAGGCTTTCTCTTTCATAGAGCTTCTATTATACCCTTTTTTAACACTGGGTTAACCATCTTTTCAAACTACATTATTTGTTCAGAGCTTTGTAGACTCTTAGGGGAGTTGCAAAAGACATTAGAAAATAGCTTAGAAATTGATTTTGAAAAATTTATGATCTAATTGTACATTTGAGAAAAGAATGCAAAAAGAAATGATTCTGAAGAAGTTTATAAGCATATATAAATTAATACAATGTAATCTATATAGAGAAGTGTCTAGAATATTAAGTGTGATTGGATGATTGATGATAGTGGGTTTGGGGTAGAAGGAAATAAAAATTCATAACACATAATGTTATAGAAAACATTTTAAAATGGGAGAAAGAGGCCTAAACTTGGAATCACAATAATTTGAGTTTGAATTCTAACTCTCATTTATTCTCATATAATGTTGGAGTTATCACTTAACTCATCTGAGATTCAGTTTCTTCATTTGTAAGTCAAGAATGCTGGATTCTGTGACTTCTGGGATTCTGTCCAGCTTTTGGTCTGAGATCCTAATGCACTTACTTTAATGTACATGATCCTAATGCACTTACTTTAATGTACATGATACATGTTAGGTTTGTAGGAAGCCCCCCCCCCTTCTGCAGAAGACCAAGTTATTCTCCATCCAAGATAACACTCATTCATGTATCTTTCATTTTAAGAAAGAGTCATTGGAGTACTCATACTTGTGACCTTACTATAAAAATAGACAGAACCTTTCCTTTTAGCTTTTCAAACTTACTTATACATCCATTCTATGAAACCGATGGACATAAGGAGCTGGAAAAGCCAACCATTCATTCTTGAAGAGTGGTAGCATATTATGACATGATCTGTATATAAATAAAAATGCCCATGCATTTTCTTTCTAATCCTATATAATTAAGAGTTGTTATTACTTTAAAACTGCATAAGAATTTATCATGTCTTCTGACCCATATTCAGAAAGCTTCAAGAAGGCTCATTCCAGCTAGTTACAATACTGTATTTAGCACTGGCCACCTGTCATGCCTTTGTCTCCAGCTGCTTTCTCTAGTCCATTAGTATTTTTCATCTGAAGTGCTGGAGACCCATAGAAATTTAGAGAGGAAAAGAAACGAATGAGTTGAGTTTTCTTAAAAATCATTATTTCACTTGGACAAAAGAGTAAGTTTTCCAAATTGGACCCTAATAAATACAGATTTTGAACCCTAACAATGCTACGATTCTTTTTAAAAATCCCATTACCCTGCACTTCATTGGAGCTATTGAATTGAATGTCATGCAAAGGAAAGAAGAAAGTAACTCAAATTGTTCTTGCTAGACTGGGGCCATCAATAAAACTTACAAGGGTAATCATTCCCTGATTTATAACCTTCTCAGCTCTTTTCAGGGGGGAAAACACACACAAATTGAGTGTTAGAGAGGATTCCATTCCTTATCTCTGACATCTCACTTGGAATTTTCTTTAGTTTGCTTTGTTCCACAAACCTCTTGATTCTTGCTATCATTAATTTTGTAGTGTACCAAAACAAAGTTAACTTAGGTGATATGCATATGTATTTACCATATAATAGGAGCTAAGTTGAATTTCACTTTTTGAAGGCATCTTTTTAGGAATCACAATCAAGGGAGTGCACAGCTGGCTTTTGAAAATTGAGTTTTTCCTGAAAGTTCCCTGCTATCATCTTGACAATCTTATTATTATCAAAGCATGCAGATATGAGGTATGACAGTGAGTGTTCACTGCAGGGAAGAGTAGACCAAGGCCATAAGTGGGAGGGGGCCACTCACAATCATGCCCCCTGTTGAAGCCATGATAATTTAATATTTTCATACTGGGAGACTCCATTTTGCTTGGCCCAGAAAAAGCAACTGGATGCATTGTTTCTCTTTGGCCAAATCACCAGGGCCATCTCTGGAACAGCCGGCAAGACTTCAAATAAGAACTCATGCTGTTAATGGCCTCAGGGCAGGAGTTTTGTTTTGCCCAGGACTCTCTGATTTTACTGTTATATGGAGTGAGCCTTGTAGAGTTTGAACAAAATTTATTTCAGGGTTTCATTAAAGTTTTTAGCAGATCAATAGTTTTTCTTCCTCTCCTTGACTACATATCTTCTGAAGAAAAATAGGTAAGGCATATTCACTAAATAATAGAATCTCAATACATTTGAAATGCCTCCCTATCCTGCTAGCTTTGTGCTTTGTAACTTTGTAACATGTTTCTTTTTTGCAATGGATTGAGCTTGTTGATGTGAAATTTAGCACAGGATTGGGTTATTTTAAAAAAGAGCATAAGTTCTGCTCTGAGATTCTTCTTTGTATGTCCTAATAGCAAGTATTCCTAGTATTTCCAAGACACATACATTGGAAAAAATACTTATCAGAGCAGGAGTTTGTAACCTTGGTTCCATTAAAAAAATTAAATAATGATTTTAATATAATTGATTTCTTTTGTAGTCCCTTAATTTTTATTCATTAAAAAACCCTTGTTTTATGAGGAGTCATTGGCTTGGTTAGACATGGAAGACACCAAGGTCATCTATTGCATCCCAAGCTATCACCTGTCATCTTGAATCTGTGCTACCACTGGATCAAGATGATTCTGAAAGAGAATGAGGCTGACAACTTTATGCAGCTCTGCCTCACTTAAATCCAATTTATTCATGAATCAAAAGACATAGGTTCCATCTCACATTGGCCGGATTCTAACATAGTGATGTTTGGTCCTCTTCTAAGATGAAAGACAATGACTAATCAACTATCATGTGGAATTTAGTGTCCTGACTTTGCTACAATTAGTAGAAAATTTCAGAAAAATCATTTAACTTTTTCTCAGTTATAAAATGTTGAAAACAACATTTCTACTGTTAACCTTAGAGGGTTAAGTGTGTTTAATCAGAGAGGTACTTGCCTGATTCTGACAGGTCTGTGTATTTCCTTGCTGGGTGGACTCTTGAGGAATTCCCAAAATTTCTGAATCTGAGTCTTCTGGAAAATGGAAACCTTCTATTACCCAGTTCTTCTCTTTTGAAGGATGTTTCGGCCTGTTACAAAAAAGTATTTGGATTCCTTGATTTACCTAATCGGAAATCATATCTGAGCCCCAACTTCTGGCAAACCCCACCTCCTCCTTGAACTGGATATATTTTACTGAAAACAGTAATATGACCTTGGTACAAATGGGGATGACTTTCTGAAGAAGCTTGCAAACATATTCAGATGCTGTATGTAGCATTCACCCTTAGCCTAGGAACAATAAAAGTAATGAGCTATACATAATAACAAGAAAACAATGCATAATAAAACATCAACTGAATTGCTGCTTGCCTGCACACTCATGGCTCTCCTAGAAACTGCACTCTCCAGACAGTGAGTATATAGCGTTAATTCAGTCCCAGGAATTCTAGGAAATGCACAGTTGGATTTTATTTTGGCCACCACTATTGTATGCTTACAAGCAGGCAAGGAGCATTTGGTGGAAATTAGATCCCCAGAAAATTAATGCTTTTCCTGGTCTAGTTCTCCTGTTGTTTTCATTGACATCTAACTGATACTGGATTTGACTAGCCTTGGGATAGCAGGCATATTAACCAGCTCTACTAAGTAAAAGCATTGCCATTGAGGTTAAAGGACCTAGAACAGCAGGATGACAGTTCTGTTACTCCGTGCAGACAAACAGCAACTCAGTAGATGTTTTATTATGCATTGCTTTTTTGTTATTATCTCTTATTGTTATTGTTATTAATTATTACTTCTTGTATATAAAACAATGTATGACTATTAAGATACAAAGTTTAAATAACACATTGTCTTTGTCTTTATTGAAGTAGTCTATAGGGGGAAATATAATGATAACTTTAGCAGCATGGAATAGGAAATAGAAAATAAGTCTTGGAGTTATGAAGCCCTGACTTCAAATTTCTTCTTTGACACATACTATGTCAACATGAACATGTAATTTAACTTCTTGGTGCTCAGGGAAATTTTCCACTGATAACAAATTGAAGAGTGAAATTTTTTCACTGAGAGGTTTTTTTTAAAAAATTGATTAAAAAAAAAAGCCAACAACAACAAGCACCACCAAAACACTAGCCTCATATTATAAATAATTATTTAATATTGCAATTAGGTTGGTCTTTAAATATTTGATGGAATTCACTTGTAAATCTCTCTGGACTTCATGCTTGTTTTCTTAGGAAGCTCACTTATGGCCTGTTCAATTTCTCTTTTTAAAATAGCTCTATTTAAACATTCTATTTCTTCTATTGCTAATCTAGGAAGTATTTTTTGTTAATATTCTTCTACTTCACTTAAATTGTTAAATAGGTTGGCACATAATTTGGCAAAATGATAACTTTAATATATATATACATATATTTAAGAAGAATAGCAAGTTGTACATAATAGATTTCCAATTTCATTTGTAATTTTTCCCCCTATTCCACTATGCTAGGGAAAAGATTGTATTATTTCTTAAGTTCAGAATAAAACAAAGACCCTGACATAGAATTATAGACTCCTTGAATACAGTTTTTGCATATTTATAGAAACACTAGTTTATCTTTCCACAATACTTCGTGACAAAGACACTTCTTTAAAAACAACAACAAATAAACCAAACACTTATATTCTAGATGCTCTTTATCCTCATTTTAAAGATGTGGAAACTGACCTTCAGAAAAAATTGTCATATGTCCCTATTTACACATAATAAGCAAGAGGAAGAACAAGGATTTAAGTTTATCTCCTGATTGAAAATTCAGGCTAATTCCAATATTCCACATACCTCTTTTCTTTGAGGTATATTGTTTTATTCAAGGACCCACATAGCTTTTTCATCATGAAAGATGCATCTAATAGCAATGTTTTGAGGAAAAGATTTTAGTGAATTTATTTTGGGGGCCATTGGGATCAAAATTCAGGGCAGAACCCCCAGAAAATACCTAGCTTAAAATATCCCTTTGTAACTTGAGAAAATGAATAGATACTTTAACACAGCAATTTTTCCATCACTGAATTGATTATGTGTGGTGGTAGAGGATAAGAAGAAATCTTTACCTGTCAACCCAGATGTTACTACTCTCTGGGTCATACAACTTGACTTAGATTGTAAAGAAAACATTAGGGGATGATTAGTAAGGGACCCTGTTTTATAGTTGAAAAGAGTCAGATGGATATTCCCATGACCATAGAGGTCCTGGTCCTTGTTTAGGAGCCTGGTGGTCTAAATCAGCAAGGTCAGAGTGCAACCTCTATTGTTTGAATCAGTATGGAGTATAGTGAAAGGAGGAGCTAAGGCGTGACTCAGCCTCCATTTCTAATTGAACTGTTTGGAGGCAAACATGAATTATTGTGATTGGGATATTGAATCTGAGTGGGGAAAGCACAAAGAGCAACAAGACCCTTGTTAAGAGACCTGGGCCAGTACTGTCACTGGGGCAATGAGCTTTGAGTTACATTGTTAGCCATCAAGGTTAACTTTTTTTATATTCTTTGTTGAAAATTGTGGGCGTGTGTGAGTGAGTATGTGTGCTTAAGTCAAAAGGCAAACAACATCTGAAGAAGAACATAAAACACCCTCTTTTTTTAAAAAACTGAGGTTGAATGCAGAGCTTGGAACAAAATCTCATCTAGCTAAGCACACAACTAGCAGATGTCTGTAAAGCATTAAAAAAAAAATTGGTGACATGTAGGCACACAGAACCCTACATATTGTGTTTGTAATTTATTATTTTTCAAGGTTTAAGGTGTCTAGCTTGGGTCTCTAGGTATATTTAGAATAAGTAAAATGAATTTCAACACATGCTTAAAGTCATCAAAGACTGAATATCATCATCTCAAAACTGATTAAAAAGATAGGTTATCTAGCACTGATAATTTTATAAATAAGACTGGTAAATGCCAAATTGTCAAAAAAAATTGCCATCTAATGCTAATGTATAATTAAGCATACATATATTAAGGGAAGCTTTTGGGTATTGATTGTTTTTCTGTTTATAATACATTAGAAAATGATGAAGTGTTAAAATAATATGTATATAAAGTATATAGATACACATTATATAGATAAATTTCCTTTAGAAACTGATACTATTGTTAAAATCCTATTAGTAAAAAAAAATCCCTTTTTTACAGATGCTAAAACTGAGACAATGTTGAATTATTTTTAATTTAAAAAAAATGATGATCTATAAGAGCCTGATTTTAAGAGATATATTAGATTACAGATCCCTTGTCATATAGTGATACTGAATAATAAATAATAATATAGTAATAATAATGATGATGATAACATCATTGATAATAATGATAACAACTAGCATTAACATAGCTTTTCAAATTTTGTAAAGTGTTTTACTTACGTTATTCGTGTTACTTATGTTATCTTATTTGTTTCCACAATAATATTTTAACCCTGTAACCTTATTTTTATAACATATAACCTTGTTATTATCCTCATATATAGAAATAAGGAAACTGAGATCATTACTGAGAGGTCCCTCTTCTCCTCTTCTCTTTATATGAAAAACTCCTGACATCACTCCTCATTCTCTCCTCCTTTCTCATGTCTCTGATATGTCTCCTCCTTTCTCATGTCTCCAATAACAAGTTGACTTTCTCTTTGACAAGGCCAACCTTTCAAATTGTGCCATAGATGCTGTCCTTCCCTAGGTTTAAAGATTCTTCACCAGATCTATACTATTCCTTCAATTTCTGCCCTATATTCTTCCCTTCTTTTTCAAACACTCAGAAAAAGCTCTTTACAGTAATTGCCCCTACTTTCCTTTCCTCCCACTTATTAAATTTTTGGAATCTGGCTCTGGACATCATTATTCAACTGAAATTATTCTCTCCAAAGTTACCAACAATTTCTTAAATTCTAAACCTAATAATCCTTTTTCTTATTCTTATTCTTTTTTCTTTTTTCATGTATCCACTGCAATGGATACTGTTGATCACTTTTCTTTGAGTTTTCATGACACTTGAATCTTCTGATATTATTGATTGATCCTTCTCAAACTCCTTTTCTGGCTCATCATTATATTATATCTCCTAACAAGTGGGTACACCCACAGTCTTTGTCCTTGTCTCTGTTCCTTCTCTATTATCTCTTTTGAAGATATCAGTTTCCATAGATTACATAGGGGCACAGATCTATTGATAAATTTACACTGTGTGATCCTAAGCAAGTCATTAACTCTGTTTGCCTAGGATTCCTTATCTGTAGATTAAGCTGGAGAAGAAAATGGCAAGTTACTCACTATTTTTGCCAAGAAATCCCCAAATAGGGTCACAATGAATTAGACGTGACTGAACTACTATCTGTCTATCTATCTATATATCTATTTATCATAACTCCTTAGCTCCATACTATCAAGTGTGAATTGAATATTTCAATCTCGATATTCTACTAGACATCTCAAACTGAACATGTTCAGAACTCATTATCTTTTCCAACCAAAATTACCTTCTTCTGTGCATCCTTTCAATGTCCCAGATTTATATACTTAATTTATAACAATTAGATATGCAAGTTGAGGGAGAATCAAGAGTTACTAATAACATAACTTGTTGCTATTCTTCTCTGGGGGTCTAGAAGGATTACTTACAAAGTAGAGAGAATATAGGCCCATCTAGGTGAGCAGGAGACCTTATCACAAGTTTCTGCCTGCTTCTCTTGATTTGTGTTTCTTTCTTGGAACAGAGGTGACAGAACAGCATTCCTGAGATGGGAGTTTCCTGCTTTGGTGATAACCAATTGCTTTTGAAGCCTCTTGGGTTCCTCAATCTACGTAGGAAGTGCCTCTTCTAGTAAATATGCTTTTCAGAGAAGAAAATCACTACCAACAAGGGGACTAGTCAAGTCATACATTGGTTTGTCAGGAGATAGAAATCTTTTGTTGCTGAGCAGATTCTGTTGTGCTGACATTAAAGTGAAATAACTTTTCATAACTTATGTATTTGTATCATGTTTTTAATATTTGCAAATATAGCATTGATCTTTTGTTTTTTAAAAAAAAGGAAACATTTCATTGTCAACAAAGGAAAGAAATAGTTACTCTATACTTGAATTATTATGTCCATTGAATATTTTTATAGAAGAATGTGATGACCGAGCTAGCCCCAAGATACCTTAGAATCAGCCAGAGTCAGGATAAGCAAAAGTCCTTAGTCTTTATTCTTGGTCTTTAGGGGTAGAAGTGAAGGGGATAGAAGTAGAATCTCCACCACCGCCTTCTTCCTTATCTACTGCAAAAGTGACTCTGGCTAGTTTTACTCCACCCCCTAGTCCCTCCTATAATCCTCTGTAAACACCAATCATTGAGCCAGCACAGGATAGTGGGAAGGGCCATTTTACAAACATATGCCCATAGAGTATTGTCCAATCAGTAGTTAGCCTCAAGTGCTCGGCTGTCCTGACCTCAGTGCATTGACTCAAGAGTTTCAGCCCTCTACAGAAGAAATCCTATTAAACTCTTTTGGGGAAATGCCAGGAGTAAGCCAGAACTGAGCTTTAAGTCATTTCCTGTAGGACTTCAGAGCAGGACCAGAGAAAGCAAGAAAAAAAAAATAGTTTAATTCTTTTCTTTAAAAATCAGGGCTCCCCAAGATGGAAGCTAAGTAGTGTAAGAAGAGCCTATATACTTTAGTACACTTCAAGTCCTCTTAATCTTTGTTTTGTTTATATCTATCTATCTATCTATATTCACAACATACACATATATGGGAATATATGGACACACACATAAACATACATTTATATATACACTTATATAGTAATTTTTGTAGATATTTTCTCTTTTAATAGAATGAAAGTTCTGTGATCATTTATATTGTTTTTGTATGCCTGGTAGAGTGACTGGCACACAGTAGAAGCTTATTATAAGGTCGTTGATTGATTGATTCAACTAGAATTTGGTGTTTACATGTCAAATCAGGTATTAGCTTTAAAAAACAAACAAACTAGAAATATAAGTTTATATTGTAGCATTAAATGAAAATTTAATACACTGACTCATAGAGCTAGTTTGAGCTGGCTCTAGCACACCCTTGATTAAGAGTCATACTCAAAGGTGGCAAGATGGGAATTCAAGTCATGTTCCTGACATATATTGGTTGTATGACCTTGAGCTAGTTACTCTAAATCAATGCTTTCCAGCCAATTCTTTCTGACTGTCAGTTGCAGAGTGGGTTTCAATTTTCAATTTTCATTTATACGAATGAAACTTGCATTTGTTCCAAAAACAATTGCTGCTTTTCTCAGACAACTTTAGTTGTCATATACGTGCCTAAGGGTCATGTTTTCAGTTGCAAATTTCCCAAATTGTGACTTCCATTCCCTATGAATAAAAAAAAAAAAAGAAAAATTCTATACAAAATGAACTCAAAGTGACTTCTTTACTCGATTCAGCTTACAACTTTTAGGAGATGATTTTTCAATATTTGTGGATTCTTTGTTTCTACTTCAGCTACTTGGTTAATAGAGATAGGCTGCAGAAAAGAATGAAAATAAAATGAAAATCATCCATTTTTGACTGCTTATTAATGTCACAGGAAATAGATTAGTGGGGTCAACAGTGAATCTAAAATGATGATTTTGGTTAATCAGTAGTTTTCATTTATCTACACTGTGGAATCCATTATTATGGATAATTGAGAGTTGACTGTAGATGTCAGGGACCCAACTAAATATAACTCCAAAAGTAGAATTTATGCTTTGCACTCCTTTGCTTTTTTATTGTGGCAAAGAAAAAAAAACCAGAGACTCAACGGGCTGTAACTTTAATAGGTCATTCCAGCCAGTGCTTACCTTCACAAAATCCTGATAATACAGGGAAGACAATACAGTGATCAAAAGTGGTGATGAGATTTTTTAGCAGCATTAACCGTCATGACCTAGCAAAATGAAAGAAAATGGTTTAACAGAACTGTCAGATCCAATATAGCTAATAAAGGCATGGATAAATGTTTATTACATACCGGAGACAGATCATTTCTGTACAGAAATTGAGGATGACCTTTACTGATAACACTTATCTGCCTGATATCCTGGATGAGAGAGGGAGAGGTAAAGGGAAAGCAGGAGAGGAGGGGAGAGATAGAGAGAAAGAAGAAGGAGACAAAGAGGGAGAGCTAGAGAGATAGAATCAGAGAATAAGAAATATATTTGATGATATTGATGAAAGAAGAGCATTATCATTTGCAAATAAATACAATTAGGACATGTTTCTCTTTCTGTACAACAACATGTATTGGCTTTTTTCCTGGTTTCCAAGTTCATGCCTACGTATTTGGTAATCTCGGGAAAACTCTATCTGGTCTGAACAGCATTCTTTAAAAAAATGAATCTTAAATTATGATTATGAATAACTATAATAAGAAGTAGCCTGCATATGTATATATGAACATGCATTATACATATGTATTCATATGTATATGTTTATATGTGGAGAGAAGAGAAAAAGAGAAAGCATGCAATATAAATTTATCAGGTTTATAAAGGACAGAAATATTCATGTTTGTTAAGTATATCATATATTGTTATAATTATCCAAAAATAATTTCAGTCCCCCCAATGGTTAATGCAGTTTTAAGCTTTAAAAACTTTACTATTTTAAAAACTTTTACTAAAATTTACTATTTACTATTTTACACACACACACATATATACATAAATATGTATGTATACATATGATTCCATAACACTAAACAAAAAGATGATTGTACACAAAACTGCAAATCTACTATATACAACTTGATATTCCTTTCAAATGTATCACAAAATTATCACATAAATATCTTTTTTCCCTCCTTTTTTTTACCCTCCCCCTACTCAACTCTAATTTTTCTTGAAGGTATTCCCTTAGTACTTTATGGAGAGACTTTAGACATGAGTTACATCTAGGCTTTATGGTATGCACTAAGGCTTATAATCAGTAGTATTAGAAAACTATTCCCTCTCCCACAAACCCTTTGGGCTACCCCAGACTCTTTAAGGGATAAGAAGACACTAAAGCTCTGGGAATTGGACCTGCCAGTAAAATTGGGATTGGGAGAATTGCTCTAGAACTGACATGCATGAAATCTTTTTTTTTTAGGAATTTCTTTTGTGGTGAAGGAAATAGTTATTTGTTCTATATCAGATACCTGTTGCTTTATACATTGAAAACCTTTTTTGGAACGGACATATATTTAGATGTTGTTCATTTCTGGTCTTCTTTGATATAGTCCCATTCTTTTCATATTAGGGTACTAAAGTATCAATTTCCTGTTTTAAGTTGAGGGGATAAGATTTTGATCAAAGTAAGAATAAAAAGACTATAAAGAATAAACACAAGAGGATGAGAGAGAAAGAGATATGAAAGAGGAGAAAGAGGGGGGTGATGGAACGAGGGAGAGAGAGGGAGAGGGGTGAGGAGGGAGGGAAGGAGACAGACAGAGAAGAAAGAGAGATGGAGACAGAGAGACAAAGAAAGAAAAACAAAGAGAGAGGAGACACATACACAGAAGGAGAGATAGAAACAGAGACAGATTCTTATCTGAATGAGTCAAATGAGGGTTTGTGATAATGCCAAGTTTCCCTTAGCACAGTGTTTTTCTTCCCATCCACATCAAGAAGAAGCTCTGCCTAAGAGAAAGTTGCTCCTAAGATCAGGGTGACTGATGCAGCTTCCTGGCCAGCCAACAACATAAAAAAGTTTCAGTCTTGTATAATCTAGACCTCTTGAACTTGATAGATTTCACCATGTCCTTCACAATATCCTATCTTGGTGACTGGAAGCATTTCTATACAAAGATGATAGTGGCAATGTCTAGAAAAACCAAGGACTAGTGTATCCTTGTCATATAGTATTGGCGTATTCAGTGAAAACAAACTTCCTTTAATCAACTGTTCAATGACATGAGTGTGCCTCATTTTCTCTCCAATCCTTGCTAATTCTCAAAAAGAAATTATGCATCAATAGTAGGAGAATTATCTCAAATAAAGAAACCAAAAAGAATAACAATATAACTGCCTTGTAAATTCATAGTGGAGAATACTAGGATATCTCCTTCCATTAGCTTTCATGCTGTGAAAAGACTATACAATCTTATCTAATAGATTTAGACTTTAACTTTTTCAGCCATTTCCATTCTTCTGCAGTAGTTTCTGTCAGCAAACCATGCTTTTGTCCTTATCCTTGCCTCTGTGGCAACAAGTAGTGGACATCAACCCTTTCTAGAAACTTGTAGTAGAGGGAGAATATAGGGAGGTGGTGCTGCATTTTGCACGAGGTGGTCATACTCAGCCAAAGAACTAAATGGAGGGAAATGGAACCAATTTAAAGATCTTCAGTGGTCCTGAAGGAAAAAAAAAAGACTGGAATCCAATTCAAGCCAGTTCTTTTGACCTGAGACTGAGGCTGTTGAAAGGTGAATTTTTCAACATGGGAAGAGGGTGAGTTAAGATTCAGGCATACTCCCTAAGAACCTAGCCCCACCATCATAAAGGGATGACTTGGAAAGTAATTTATAATGAAATATAATGAAAAAGGGTTAAAATCATCATCACCAAAAATATTAGAAAGAAGAAAATTCAATTATAAATTCATGACACAAGTACATAGATCAAAAGGAAAGTTACCAAAATTTGAAGAAAGGAAGTCTAAAAAGACATCTAAAAGACTGAAACTGTCTCTCTAAATAAAAATTTCAAGACAAATGAACTAATACATGATAAATCACAGGAATAAATGGATTTCTGTACAATGGTAAATGGTATCCATCTAAGAGCAAAAGCCAACTGTATTTTTAATAGAAAGGGCCTTTTCAGTCAGTAATGAAGTAGGTATATTAAATATCACTACCATTATTTGACAATTCAGTACACTCTCTATAGAAATGTGCTAAGAAAAATAAATTGAGGGAATTAGCATAGGCAAAGAAGATGCAAAATGATTGCTTTTTGCAGTTGATATCAAAGTTTATTTAGAGAAACCTAGAAATGCAACTAAATTTATTAGTCACAATGATTATATATTATAAATTAAAAGAGATAGAAAAAGAAATTCCATTCAAAATTACTATAGTATGTATTCAATATCTAGGAGTACAATTATTAAGAGAAATTATATGAATACAATCATAAAACACTACTTGAAAACTAAAAGAAGACTTAAATAATTAGAAAGGAAGTCATTGTTCATTGTCAGTTTAGGGTAACATAATAAAAATCACAATGGTACCTAATTTAATTTATAGACTTACTGCCATACCAATCAAACAGTTGAAAGAATATTTTATAGATAGATAAAATTCATTTGAAGGCATAAAATTAAAACATATCAAAGGAAATTATGAAATAAAACAGGAAGACAGGGTGCCTAATAATAAATTAATTTTTTTTTACTTTAAAATAGATTTTATAAAAATAATTCTGTACTTGTTTAAAAGTAAAAAAGGTCAATGAAACAGACTGCATATATAAGATTCAGAAGCCATTGAATCCATATTATAGTATCCAATAAACTCATGGACCACAATGACTAGAGTAAAGACTCCCCATTCAAAAAAAGCTATTGGAAGTTTAGAAAACAATTTAGGAGAAATTAAACTTAAACCAGCATCTCACATCATATGCCACAATAAACTCTAAACAGATTTATGACTTAAAATGAAAAGGTCTTATAAACAAATTAGAAGAGAAAAGATGGAATTACAATTTGTAATTATTGAGAAGGAAAGAAGTCTTGACAAAACAAGGGGATAGATACCATCACAAAGAATGATCAATTTAAACGAACAATTTAAACTAAACAAAATTCAAATTTTTGCACATTTGAAAAATTATTAAATATTTACAATTTTAGAAGGAATAATTTCATAACTAAAAGCAGAGGCTCAAAGAAAAAAATGGATTTTCTACAAGAGTATAGGAACTCCTTAAAAAACTTAGACCCAGTACTTAAATTTTATATTATATTAATTTAATACCAAAATATTAACTTTTTAGAGGCAGCATGACAGTGGATAGAATATTAGACTAGTAATTAAGGAAATCCTCGTATGTTTACTTCATTGCGTGACACTGGACTAGTCACTGAATTTCCCCACAGCAATATCTTAACCAAATGAAGAAATAAACAATGAAATAAAAGGTCTGAAGGAAAATACTGGAAGAAAGATACCAATTTTGAAGAGAAAGAAATCAATCTTACTCAAGTAATGGGCTCCTTAAGACCAGAATGAAATCAATGATTTCATAGGACAGAAATGATATGATTTATGTAGGTACTGAATGATGTGATTTAGGAGAGCAATTCCTGGTTCCAAATGATGTGTTTGGGAGGAACCAAATGATAAGATTTTTTAGCACCAAATGTTGGGATTTGGTCTTGTGAAGATTTCACAATGACAATTCTCTTTAGCAAAAGATAGGTTTATTTAGATGAAGTTGTAGACAAAATGAAGAGATACAGTAGACACTAGGGGTGGTAAATATGAAATAGAGTTGGCAGAATATATAGTTAGCAAAAAAAGAAGTTTTAACAATGAATGATGGAAAAAAAACAAGTTCTTTAGTGGAACACACAATTAACCAGGAGCCATGAAGTTGGAGTATGCCTTTAGCTGGCAGCTAAGTTTAGGACCCTAAAAGGAGTTTAGCACTCTAAAAGAATTAGTTATAAGAAGGAAAAAGACACCATAAAGCATAGTGGGGAATGAGAGGGGAGACACTATTGTGGCATGGAGAAGGGGTGAGGGGAAAGACACCATGAGGCAAAGTGTTGTGGTGGACTGACCAAAAGGGGTTCAACAAATTTGGTGTGAACCATGGACGGTTTGACATAATTTGGATTTGTGACTGGGCATAGTAAGGCAGGGCTGCCCATGACCTCCTCAGAGAATGGGACCATGAGACTAAACTGATCCCTATCAATGCCCTTCCCTTCCTGCCCCAAGGAGCAATTCCATTAATAATCTTATTCCTCTCTATCAATTGTGCCCAGCCACTCAAAACCTCATAAGAAAGAAATACTGGGATGGAATAATGATGAGGAAAATAGAGGAAAATAAGACATTTAGTATTTTGAAGAATCTTAAAACTGCATTAAGAAGAAATAATTAAGAATCATTGGATTCCTTAAAAATCATGATTAAAAAAATAAAAAAAAACCTTGACATTACATTTCGAAAAATACAAATGAAAATTACCTATATCCATTAGAACCAAATAGGAAAATGAAAATGAGATTCCATTGATAATCTCCTTAAAGAAAGCATGAAAGAAAAACATTATACCCCAAATCCAAAGCTCCCATATCAAAGGGGAAAAAATTGCAAGCATCCAGAAGAGCTAAACTAAAAGGAAACTTGGTAAATACAAACTACTAGAATAGCTCTTACTTTAGATGGAAGATGTTGGAATTTAAGGTTCTAAAAGACCAAAGGTCTTTGCTTACAGTTGAAAAAAACATGTTCCACAAAATGAAAGTAAAACTACTGGGGAAAAGGTGGGTCTTTAATTTCTTTCATACTAACATTTCAGATGAAAAGACTTGAGGTGACTAGGAACTTAGGATTATAAACATAAGACTGAAGAGAATCCTAGAAAGGTAAATTTATTAGAGTAATTAGAAGAAGCTATACAATGATATAGAGATAACATTCTTATAGAGAATGAAGAAACAATTGTCCCTTCAAAAACTTATAATCTTAAAAGGGTACTGAGGGATTTTAATATGAAAATAGTGGGCTTGGAGGTGGAGTGAGGTAAGAAAAGAAAATCTAGTGTAGAAAATTTTAAAAAGCAAGAGGAACTTGCTATTTCTCATGATTGTGGTGAGATAAATAAACAAACATGGAGGAAGAAGTGAAGGGTGAAGGTCTCAGATGAAGCTCAACCTTATCTGAAATAAACTGAGGAGAGTTGAATAGACATACACAAACAATTTGGTGTAGAAATATTTCAACAGGGAAAAAAATAAGGAGTTCGGGAAATAAATTGAAAGGGAAGATAGTACCTGGGAAGGAAGAGCTATAAAGCAAAACAAATTTCTTGATCCTGAAAGGGGCAAGAGGGGGAGGGAGGAAGATAAAATGAAAAAGGAAGAAAATAAAAGGAAAGACCAATAATATAAAGGAGGTGCCTTTCAATTGGGGGGAACAAATTTTGTTGAGTTAATGGAATGAAATTATTTTCATGCTATAATAATGGCAAAATAGATTAGTTCAGAGAATCCTGGGGAATGTGAATTGATTCAGATTGATGTAAACAAAAACAGGAAAACAACTTATACAAGGACAACAATATATAGAAAAACAGCTTTGAAATGTTTAAGAACTATGATCAATGGAACAAACAGAGGACTTATGAAGAAAACATATAACTCAATCCATGGTGATTCTTTTGGATATGGCTATTGTGTGATTTTTTTCACTTGACTAGGTTTATCTGTGAATAGATTTGATTTCTAAGTGATGCCCTCCCCAAAGAGAACAATCAAGACATTTTTATATTAACAAAATGAAAAAAAAAGTTCAGAAAGAAAAAGACAAACAAGACCCTTTTGAGCACAATATATAGAATCATATTTTTTTTTCCTCTTAAAACTAGTGGTATGGAATGGAGAAATTTCCTTTTTTCCCCATCAATATGGAAATTCTTTTTCAAAATTTGTTCATAACTTTTTATTGACAGAACATATGCCTGGGTAATTTTTTACAACATTATCCCTTGCACTCACTTCTGTTCAGACTTTTCCCTTTCCTCCCTCCAACCCCTTCCCTAGATGGCAAGCAGTCTTATACATGTTAAATATGTTACAGTATGTCCTAGATACAATATATGGTGTGCAGAACCGAACAGTTCTCTTGTTGCCCAGGGAGAATTGGATTCAGAAGATAAAAATAACCTGGGAAGAAAAACAAAAATGCAAACAGTTTACACTCAGTTCCCAGTGTTCCTTCTCTGAGTGTAGCTGATTCTATTCATCATTGATCAATTGGAACTGAGTTAAATCTTCTCTTTGTCAAAGATATTTACTTCCATCAGAATACATCCTCATACAGTATTGTTGTTGAAGTATATAATGATCTCCTGGTTCTGCTCATTTCACTCAGCATCAATATATGTAAGTCTCTCCAAGTCTCTCTGTATTCATCCTGCTGGTCATTTCTTATAGAATAATAATATTCCATAACATTCATATACCACAATTTCCTAATCATTCTCCAATTGATGGGCATCCATTCGTTTTCCCGTTTCTAGTCACTACAAAAAGGGCTGCCACAAACATTCTTGCACATACAGGTCCCTTTCCCTTCTTTAGTATTTTTTTGGAATATAAGCCCAGTAGTAGCACTGCTGGATCAAAAGGTATGCACAGTTTGGTAACTTTTTGGGCATAATTCCAGATTGCTCTCCAAAATGGTTGGATTCATTCACAACTCCACCAATGATGCATCAATGTCCCAGTTTTAGAGTCATATTTTCATATATAATCCTGTATGCGTATTTTCTGAATTAAAAAAAGTCATTAAGCCCTTTGAGTGGGCACTTTAAAGGAGCAGGATTGTGAATATTTATGTTTGTTGATGATTTTCCATTTCATAAAATAATGAGAAGTAATTTATGATTGATTATTTGCTGATTGTTTTTAGAGATGATTTACTTTTGATTTCATAATAGTTCTGTTAGACATCATAGACACTATTATCTCCATTTTGTGGAAGAGAGAACTGAGAGTCAGAGAGGCTGAACTGCTTATAGTTACACAGTAGGTAAGGACCAGAAGTTATATTTGAAGATTTCCCCGGCTCTGAATCTAGCACTCTACCTACTCTACCGCACTAGTTTTCATTTTTAGATAGCCTTAAGTATTTAGATAACTGCCTAAACCTTCTGTATGTTTTACCATTGGAGACAAAATGGGTCTGGAGAGGCTTAGTATACTCTGTCTATTGCAATATCATTCATTCAGTGGGCACTTAGTCAATTTTAATGGATAGATATACAAAACTAATACATTTACATTACACAACCTCTATACAACCACCTTAATGGTAATTAGGGGATTCAGAGAGTGTAATAACAACATCTTAAAAATGAAAGTCTCCTGGGCTCAGGGATGTTGCATGTTACAGATTGGAGTTATGTTTATGATTGGTACTAATTTCACACCAGCCTTAAATCACCCTCTAGTAGGCATTTAATAGGGCATGCATGGCCCTGATTATGTGTGTAATGTGCAGAGGTTGGAGGAAGATTGAATTATAGGGAATGAGGCTCATTTAAATACTGGTTTGATTTGGTGGTAGAAGTGGAATTCCAAACTTCCTTAACTTTTTTTTTAACCTGTGGCTTAATCAAATTATTTTTGGTCCCTCTATCCTATTTTGAGACTTATTTATTCTTTTCTTTCAAAACCACCTGCTCTTTCACAAGCCCAAGGCAAAGTTTCTGCAAATAAGATTTTTTGGACCTGGCAGACATTTTTTGGTACTCTGTGGAAAAGGATGGAAAAGAGGAACTCAATATGTCCATGAGTTGCTTACTCTACTCCTGTTAAAATAGGAAAAATATTTCAAAATGTCATGGAGGAGCTTGCTTTGGCATTGAATATGAAATGATCTTCCCTTTGGGAAGAAGGAGAGATAAATCCAGCCAAATAAAACTTTTGTACATGATTTTAAACAGCTGTTTGTACCTTGTCAAAAGCATGTCATTTTGTGTCTCTATCCCAATCCCAATGTCATTATATGTCCTCTGAGGGTCATAGTACTTTTGGTATATAAACTCAATTTTTCCTTCCTTCTAAATAATCCTTCTATAAACTTGAAGCCCACAAACCAATATCATTATCCTCCATCAGGATCCTCCCTTGATAAATCCTGATATAATTAAAATAACCATACAAACAGAGTTATCCATTATCAAGGAATAACTTGATTCCTTGATCTTCCTACCTCCCAATCCTGAAACAGGTACTTAACAGAAATGCAGACACTCAGAGTTGGAAGGGATCTTTAGAACACATTTAATCCCACGAATATGTGCAAGTTTAGAAGATCCACATGACATATTGAAATGGACAATTTGTGCTCAACCTGTGTAAAGCATTCCAATTTCAGATTTGATCAGCCACAGCTGAGCATCCTGTAACTTGATTCTAACAGAGTGAAGTCATTTTGATTCTCTTCTAGAATAAAGGACAACAACCAAGTCCAACCTACACAATGAGAGGAAACTTGCTATTTCCTCAGATATCATTCTGAGACAACTTTAAAGGTTAAGTAGTTTTCCATTGACCCAAAATAAATTTTCCATTCATTGTTTTATCCATAGTTATTTCATTAGAGAGTTAAGCAAAGAGATCCATTTGGATTTGTGATTATTCAGTCATGTTCAGTAATGCCCAACTTTTTATGATTCTGCTAAGGTGTTTTCTTGGCAAAGATTTTGAAGTAATTTGCCATTTTCTTCTCCAGTCCATTTTACAAATGAGAAAATTGAGGTAAGCAGGGTTAAGTGAATTGCCCAGGGTCACACAGCTAGTAAGTGTCTGAGATCAGATTTGAACTGAGAAAGATGAGACTTCCTGACTCCAGGCCTAAAACTTGATCTGCTGTACCACTTAGTTTGCCCCATCCATATGGCCAGCCAATCATTTATTTAACAGATTAAAAAAATTTAGACTAAGAAAGGACTTAGAAGACATGCCATCCAACTAGTACCTGTACATAAATCCCTTCTAACTCAAAAAGTATTCTCACCTGAAGATCCCCATTCATTACAATTTTGGCTAATTTTAAGTTCTTCTTAAATCAATTCCAAGTCTCTGAAAGTTCCACACATTTGTTAGTAGGCCAAAGAATAGCTAAAAATAGTATTTTGAAAAGAATAATCAGCGTATTTGTTTATTTTTAAAATTCAGAACAGTGATTTCACTAGTCCATGAAACTCCCAAGGATAAAACTTTCTCTCCTCTGCAATTTATGTCTTAGAGTTACCCAAAACTACGATGTAAGTGATTTTCACAGGGTCATAACAGGACTTAAAGGTAGGTCTTTTCTGATCCTGAACTCAGGGATCTATCCTAAGCTATGATTTCTCAATAATAGACATTGCGACTTAAACAAAATTTCCAATGAGTTATTTCACATTTGTGTGGCTTTGTTTTATTGTATCTTGATTTCTCATAAAGTAATTAGCTTCCATTTACTCAATTCTAATTTTTAAGGAATTCTTTTCCTTATGAGCTTTTGTACCTCCTTTCCCAATTGGTCAATTTTGCTTTTTTAGGCATTCTTCTCCTTGTTAGCTTTTTGTATTTCCTTTTGCACCACTCTCAATTCTTTTCCCAACTTTTCCTTTACCTCTCTTACTTGATTTTCAATGGCTTGAACTCAATTTTTATTTTTCTTGGAGGCTTTTGGATTTAGGACCTTTGACTTTATTATCATCTTCGAAAGTGTGTTTTGACATTCCTTGTCACTATAGTCACTTTCAATGGTCAGAAACCTTTTTCTGTTGTCTCCTCATTTTCCTAGCCTATTACTAGGCTTTTAACTCTTTGTTTAATCACTTCTGGATGAATAAAATAAGGATAAGTATTGTCAGTTTCTTCACATTTTATAACATTTTTTTTGTTTGTTTTAGTACTCCAATGACCAGAAAAAATAATTGTGATCAAAAGAACAGAACAAACCAAACCACTGGTATAATTTGTTGCTTAACCCTGGAATTTTTCCCTCAAGCCTTCCTAGAGACATGATTTTGTATTAGAAAACTGTCAACATCTGCCTTGTGACTTCTATCTAATAGTGCCTTGGTGGTACTCTGATAATCTGGATAGGTTGCAAGACCTGGAACCTGAAAGAAATGACATCAAATCCAACCTCAGTTACTTAAGTTGTTCAGCACAAGTCAGTCACTTCAACTCTGTCTCAAATTTTTTTTATCAGTAAAATGAGGACCATAATAACACGTAACTCCCAGAGTTGTTGTGGAGAGAAAATGAAATATATGTGAAATATTTTGAACTCTAAAGCACTATATTAATGCTAACTACTATTGTTGCTATTAGTTTCAACTACTGCCACAAGCATCTGCTCCTATCATTCCCTCCTCTTCCTCTCTATCTTCAAAAGCCACTCTAGCAGAAATCTCTATCCCTTAGTTTCTAATTAGCAATGGTTCCCTCTTTCCTTGAGAAGAAATTTAATTCCCAAGGTCCTTAACAACTTAAGCTTCCTTATGAGTTTGTCAGTACAACTTTGACAGAAGGATCATTATGATAACAAAACACAGGATTCATCACTCAAGAAATCTATTACAAATTTAGTACTCCTCTCATTGTTTGTCCTTCATTTTCAAAGAAGACAGATGTTTTTACTCACATGTGAATTGGATTCAAGTAAGACCCTCAGGAACAAGACACAAGTCAAGCTGACTGGCAATGACTTGGAATGCAGTGTATAACTTTGGCATCTCCTATATCTGAAGAAGTTCTAAGTATTTCACAGTGTTTGCTTTTACTGCCTTTGTAGCTATCAGAATAAATTGTTCTCATCTATCCAGTCTCTCTTTATATGCTTGTGATACATCTTGATGGGTTTGAAACTTGTCTGTTACCTTCAACCTGGTTTAATTTATCTAATAAGATTTTACCAGGATGTGACATGCTACAACTTGGAACCACAGGTGAGAACTGGGTGAATCAGGTGGACACTCAAATTGAATGAGCTTGACAAACTATCAAACCAGAGCTTGTTCTCTCTGAAAACCCACATCCTCCAGTATTTCCACTACAAAAAGAAAATAGAGGATTGATAGATATTCTGAAAGTCAGTGATAAATAAGTAGCAGACATTCTAACAGAATGAATAGACCTCACTTCCCTAAGTCAATAGTATAAGCTGATAATAGAGCATTTTTTTCCAAAAATAGGCAAAGTCATTTATTTCTAGTATTCAGGAGTGAAACTATGGTCACATCTGTGCTAATAATCAATGATATGTTGACAAAGGTATATTTTACAAATTTCTGAATTAAGCATATTTGTTTATAGCAGTACTGAGTTTCATGATAGCAATTTAGCATCAAACAATTGCCACCAGAAGTTATATATGTTAGAAAATTAGTGGCTGGTTTAGATTATACAATGACAGCTGAAAACTGTATAACATCATGACTTCAGGTTGCAGAAATTTAGCATGTACCAAACCTAGAAATATATGCTCATGTGACTAGAATTATACAAAAGAAGCTTATTTACATTTCAAAACTAAAATATGACAAATGTCTGTACTACAAATAGAAAGCCCCAAGTATCCTTTAAAATTCAACAAATAAATTCCATCATTAGACTTATCATTTATCTATAAAAGTTTAAGAACTATATTTTAAATGTGTCAATATACTGAAAGTTTATAATATCCAAACTACGTTTAAACTTTAAAAATATTGAAATCTAGGGAAGACATAAAAACAATGTGACAACAGGATGAGGTTTATGTCATTTCTATCAGTCTATTTCTTGGTAATTTGTTCTGAAGATGATTTCATTGATAGTACAAATTATCTTACATTTCAATATTACATTTGTAATTACAAAAAGAAGTCATTTTGTTAACCTCAGTAGCAGAATATTAAGTATAAAAAGGACAGTGGTTTACCTTTGAACTGTTTCCTTATTAATGTTATAATAAAAGTTAAGGTTGAAATAGTATAATATTAATATCAACAATTCATATTTATATAGTATGTTGTTTTACTTTCAGTTTCATCTACAAATACTCTTGGCTTATGGCTTATCTAGGTTTTAAACTATTATACTTTCTTTTTCTATTAATTTTTTTATTTTAATTGATTTATTTTGCTTTGGTATTATATTTATATTTGAATAAATAGCTCTCTACTCCTCTACTCAACGATTTACCCCTTGTAAAATAAAATAAGAAACATGAGAAAAAAATTCATAAAATTGACCAACACATCAATTGAATCTGACAGAACAAGCAATGTTTGTAATTCATAATGTCCCATATCTGCAAAGGAAGGAAGGAAGGCACTATTTCTTCTCTCTTTATTTTTGTGGAAAAGCTTGATTATTATCATCACGCAGCATTCATTTACTTATAAAAAATTGTCTCCATGTGCGACATTGGAGACTTGTATATATTGCTTTTTCTGGTTCTATTATTAATGCTTCGTTTGTTTATTCAGTAAACATTTGTTAAGCATTTACAATGTGCTAGGCACTGTGCTAAGTGCTGGAGATACAAAAAAGAGTCTCAAGACCAGTCTCTGCCCTCAAGGAGTTTATAATCTAATGGGTGAGACAACATGCAAACAAATACTTATAAAGGAAGCTATAAAAATAAACATAAAAGATAATAAAGGATAATAGGAAATAATTAAAAGAGTGAGGTACTGGAATTAAAAGGTATTAGGGTAAGCTGCCTAAAGGAATTAGGTAACTAGGTGGCACAGTTGGATTGCTCATTTTCCCGAATTCAAATATGGTCTCAGACTAGTTCTAGTTGTGTAATCCTGGGCAAGTTACTTACTCCTGGTTGTCTCATTTTCCTCATCTATAAAATGAGCTGGGAAAAGAAATGGCAGGCCACCCCAGTATTGTTTCCAAGAAAACCTCAAATAGGGTCACCAAGAGCAGATATGACTGAAACCACTGAACACCAAAAAGGAAAGACTTCCTTTGGGAGGTGGGATTTTAGTTAGGACTTACTTATTGTTTTCTGTCATTTTCCTCTATAATGATCTACCTATCATCTTTATATTTCTACATATATATACATGTAGTCAACATGTCCTAAATGTCTTAGTGCTGATTTAAGTTAAAGTTTTAAAATTAATATTTAAACTAATAATAGCTATTAAAACTATTATAGACTTATCTGTCTCTATCTATCTATCTATCTATCTATCTATCTATCTATCTATCTATCTATTTATCTATCTATCTAGTATTACAATGGAGTATTTAATACAATTTTGCTGTTATCCTCCATAACAAATGGTAATGTAGAAAATGCCAGTATTTTCATGGTAGCCATGAAAATTTGCCTTTTGCCTTATATAAGCAGAGAGACACATAATGAAGTGATCAGAGGATAGACCTAGGAGTTAAGAAGAAAAAGGTACAAAACTGCCCTCTAACATATACTTACCGTGTGATCTTGGTCAAGTCCTTTTGCCTCTCAGTGATTCAAAGAACTTCCCGAGCCTGCTGATCTTTATTGATGGGGATGTATCCATACCAAACTTTCTCATATTAATGAAATTATACATCCAGACCAAAAATTAAGAGAAATATAGGACAAAATGGCCAAATTGCACAAGAATACTTGTTATTTCTGGGCTTATTTTGAAACAAATTTCTCCAACTTCTTTATTTACACCTCCGAGAAGAATGTGTTAACCATCCTATTGAACTATCTTTCTGTCTTCTGAATTTTAGTCAAAGGAAGGATATGAACATATGGTCATTGAACCAAGGTTGCAATTTTAAAATGCAAACAATTCAATTAATGTTTGTTGAAACTCTAATACTGCTATGAATCTTAGCAATTTCTGTCCCTTCCCCTCGTCCCTTTGCCAATCTGCCATCTCTGCTGAACCTATCAAAAAGATTGTCTTATAGGGCTAAGGATTATTTTCTATTATTTCTTATGTTTCCAGAGCTTAAAAAAATCCAAAGTAAAATGTTTATTGAGGTTGATGCTGAAAAATCAGATATTTACATAGCAGACATAATCTGTTGTCTGTCCCATACTTGAAATCTTTCCAACTTGGTAGATTATGACAATGTGAATGACATATATTTTGTAAACCCATGATCACTTCAATGGTACATTGAAGTATTGGAATAATAACCTAAAGATTATGGAATATCATATTTGGAACCTACTTTAGCAGTTCTCTAACTCAACTCCTGTGGAAAGCACAAAACCTTTCCATATGATAGTTTTTCATTTTATAGTCTGTTTAACTAATCAGTCTGATAACTTATTAGACTAATCTAGAAAGCAAAACAAATAACAGTGTTTCCCTAAAATTGACATGTTTTGTAGTGAATGCACACAAATGGATGACATATGTAAGGGGCTTCATGTTTTCTACATTCAATCTCTTTGCTTTTAAAAATGTTTATCTAAAGGAGAGGGAAAATCTTTGCAAATTAACTACAGTTTTGAAAAGAAATATTTTGTTAAAATAAAATTCATTTCATTAAATGGCTAAGAAGAAGGCATTGAGTAAATGAGGTATGAATGGCTGTGAGATGGGACAATTACCACCTCAGAAACAATATATTTGTAAAGTTAATTCCTCTTGAACATGAACAATCCCCTTACACTTGACCCCTTTCTATTGCCTCTTCCATGCTTGAACTCTCCTTGAACTTTGAAGATCCATCTTGCGAGTATGATCCGACCATCTCTTTTGCATCTGGTTATTTTAGCTCCAATTTGCTGCCCTAAAATGGCAATTATGGTGATATATTGCTCAAGTCACCCGACATGGATTAGTATCGGGATCAGCACATTTATGCACACGAGTAGTGAATGGAACTACGGCTATGATTTTAAATGACTTGATTAATTCTGAAACAACATTTCCAAGTCCATTAGGTTCAGGAGGTGTTGGGGTTCTCCCGACCTAAGCTAAACACTCTTTTAAACTGTGAAAGAGTGTTGGTTTCACCATTTTTTCTTTTTCTGGAATTGTGTCCCCCTCCTTCCACCCTCAAGCCTTTTTCCTTTCACTGTAATTCTTCCGCTGCTCTTGTTTCAGTCACTGACCTTCTGTTCCATTTAAGCAACTTGGACAATGGGATCTTCTCCTGTTCAAGACTGAATTTGCATGACAGAACTAAGCTTCAGTGCTGTGCTGTTAATGCTTTTGTGTAGTCAGACTAGAATTAGATTATTCCTGCTGTTGAGGTGAAAAGAGCTGCTTCATTCCTAACTTGTGTCAAGGTTACGATACATCTCTTTGATTTCTTGACTTCAGTGCTACATCTTGCCACAAAATATAAATGTACACAGCATAATTTACAAACTTCTGTCCTCTCTATCTCTACAACATGAATATAGGCTTTTTTGACTTGAGTTTCTGGGATTTGACAATACTTTGAATTGGTATCTTTGTTATAGATTTTGAGTTTTTCTTTTAGAAAATTCTTTACCCCCAAAACACTAATCCTATTTCTTTTTGTCATAAAGTGAAAAAGAACTGAAGGGTCCTTTTTCACACATACAGTTGTAGTCTCACATAAGTGAGGCCATTTGAGCAAAATGACATTTAATTTTAAACAGAGCAAAGTTTCAATTATGTTATTTCAAGAAACAAAAATTTTTCCCCTAAAATGATGAAATCTGATCATGTAACTGTGAATGAATGGAATCTCATGTGAAAAGAGAAATCAAGACAACTGAGTTCTGGTTCCATATTGTCATTAACTATCTTTGTGGTTTCAGGGCAAGTCACAAAATTCCTTTGGATTAGTTTTTCATCTGTAAGATAGAAATAATACCTATTGTACCAGCTCATGAATTGTGATGATGAGATGAGATGTGGTGCATGTCATTTGAAAATTATGCATTGGCAAGTTATTATTCTTGTTAAAGATCTATTGTATATTATAAGCTGAATTAAATATATATATATATACTTAATTTAATTTAATACATATGCACATATCCATATAAATAAATTATATATAATATACAGATACATGCATACTTGCATATGTGCACACATACATATATACATACATACATACATACATACATAAATGTATCTCAACATAACACATGAGAAATTAGACAAGGGTAAAGGCTTATTGTTGTTTAGTCATATATTGAAGTGGGACTCTCTGTTATCCCATTGAGAGTTATCTCTGCAAAGATATTAGAATGGTTTGCCATTTTCTTCTCCAGCTCATTTTACAAAGACATGTTTACAGGCAGATAGTTTTAAGTGACTTGCTCAAGTTAACACCATTAGTGTCTGAGGTTAGATTTAAACTCAGGAAGCTGAGTGTTCCTGACTCCAAATATGCTATCCACTATACCACTTAACTGCATTTTTGTACATAAAGGTCTACTTCTTTGATTACTAGTTGTGTGACCACATGGAAGTGATTTAACCTCTCGTGCCCAGGCAACTCATAAGATGGTAAATTCTAGAAGACTTGACAATCTATAACACTAGAAGTATTCTCCACATGGTCAAGACCTCTAGAGCTCTCTAGAGAGAGTAAATTCATCATAGAAGATTTGTAAGAGACATGTGCTTGAATTGCAGAGGATAATAATACATAAATAGGTTTTAGTCAAAAGTGTTCTTTAAAAATCATAACCATATTTATGAGATAATGAATCCATTACTATATTGATGTATATTTTAATTTTGTTATCTTTTTACATTTGCAATGTGGAAGGATCTGTAAACAAATCATATTTAATTAAAAGAAAGACTGATAATTATCTGTGATGAATAAATAAGTTAAAAGAGCTAACCTGTCTTTTCAGAAACACAATTTGTTGAAAAAAATTCTTTACTAGGATAATCAGAGGCTCACTTGAATGAAGGATCTCTGAACTGGTACCTCCCAAATATATGGTAGCGGTACCTTCACTGGGAGCCAAAGACAAAGAATATTTAAGGGGAAGTTATTGAGCATTCCATGAATGGAAGAACACGATTTGCAATAACCATGAGCTGTGTCACCCCTTTGTCACTTGGGCTTTCTAAGATTAAATTTACTTTTCTCCAACATCTATATATATTTATAGGATAGGATGCAAGAGACATAGGAAAAGTTCCTGTAGATATTGGCATAGGAACTAAGTCTTGAATGAAGCTAAGATTCTAAAAGGTAGAGATGAGGAGTACCTTTCAGCTTTGGGAGACACTTGTACAAATGTGTATTGTAGGGAAATAAAAAAGGCACATCAAGGGGTTCCTCAAGTAAGCCTTGGGCTAGATATAAAGGTGTTTGAAAGGGATTAATGTGAAATTAGCTTTGACTGGTAAACTAGAGACACATTGAAAAGGCTTTAAATGCACAGTCAAGGAACCTCCTCTCCTCCCCTCCTCCCCCCCACCAATCATCTGAAGATTGTAAGAAGCTATGAGAGTTCTTTACTAAGAGAATAACAGAGCTAGATTTATATTTTAGGAAGCTATTTTTTGACAAATTCATAGAGATTGGATTGTAGAGGAAAGAAACTGAAAGCCAGCAATAAGATCTTGATGGAACTAGGGTTGTTGCTATATGAGTAGAGGGAAGAGATTTGTAAAGTATGTCATAGAGATAGAATGGACTTGGAAATTTACTGGTCATAAGAGAAGGAAAAAAATGAGGGGAGAGAGAGAGAGAGAGAGAGAGAGAGAGAAGAGAGAGAGAGAGAGAGAAGAGAGAGAGAGAGAAGAAGAAGAAGAAGAAGAAGAAGAAGAAGAAGAAGAAGAAGAAGAAGAAGAAGAAGAAGAAGAAGAAGAAGAAGAAGAAGAAGAAGAAGAAGAAGAAGAAAGAGGAGGAGGAGGAGGAGAGGAGGAGGAAGAGGAGGAGGAGGAGGAGGAAGAAGAGGAGGAGGAGGAGGAGGAGGAGAAGGAGGAGGAGGAGGAGGAGGAGGAAAAGAGGGAGGGAGGGGCAAAGAAAGAGAGAGGGGAGGAGGAAGGGAGAGATTAGGCATGATTCTTATTTCTGTAGTTGGAAACCTAGTTGACAGAGAATGGTGGTCCCATTAAAACATGAAGGGAAGATTGAAAATAAAAGGGAGGTAGAAATTAGAAAATAAGTTCTGTTTGGGATATATTGAATTTGACATGTGTGGGGCACAGATATGATAAAAGTGTAGCGTTTAGGAGAAAACAAATACATCTTAAAATTACTCTAAAAATATGATAACTGAATGAGTTGATGAAATCACTAAAATTGAGGATATAGTGAGAAAAAAAGACAGTATTAGGAGTAATACCAATTCTTTGGCATGGTATACCAATGATGAACCTTGAAATGATCCTGAGGAGTTATTGATTAATCAGGTAAAAAGAACCAAGGGAAAGAAATTCTGCAAAAACTCAGGAAGGTGAGAATACACAGGATGAGACAGTGGTCAAAAGTGTCAAGGGCTTCAGAGAAGTCAAGAAGGATGAGAATTTAGAAAAGGCCATTGAATTTAAAATTCACCACTATTTTGAGAAGAGAACAATTTCAGCTGTATGATAGCATTGGAAGCAAGATTTCAAGGATCTGAGAACTGAGTGGGAGGAAAAAAATGGAGGCAAAAAATATAGAAGTTTTTTCTAGAAGTTCGATTATATAATAGGGAATAAATAAAGCATTCCCTTGAGGAAATAATAGAATCATTTTCCAATAGATAAATAGCCACAGGATATATGCAAATAGTTCTCAGAGGAAGAAATCCAAGCAATCCATATCTATGTTAAAATATTCCAGAATATAAATCAAAACCTTTTCAGATTAGCGAAGATGACAAAGGAAAAAAAAACAAAAGTTTTTGAGAGTTTCTGGCAAAATTGATGCATTATTTATTGATGGAGCAGTGAACTGTTCCAATCATTCTGAAAAGCAATTTGAAACTATAATCCTAAAATCAATAAAATGTGAATACTTTTTGACCCAGAGGTATTGCTATTGGTTCCATTCTCCAAAGATAACAAAGAAAAACAAAAAAAGACCTTATATAAAATGTTTTTAAAGGTCTATTTTATTGTAGGCAAAAAATTGGAAACAAAATGAATGTCTAATAACTGGGAAATGATGAACAAATTATAGTGTCTGAATGTAATGGGATGTTATTGTGTTAAAAGAAATAGTGCAAGGAATGGTTTCAGAGAAACTTGAGAAGACTTTTTGAATGGATACAGGGTAAAGTGGAGAAAATCTATACAGCAATTTGACAATTGACATTAGTGATAATAGTGACAATAGCATTACTCTTTACTTTTCCTTACAGTGGCTTTGGAAAATTTTAGAACTCTATTGAATGCTATGACTAATTATGACTCTAGAGAACTGATTAGAAAGCATGCTCCTCTTTAAAGAGGAGTGATAGACACAGGTATAGACTGCGAGGATATTTTTGCATTTTGGATATGGCAATATTTGGACGTGGAAAATATATGGATTTGTTCAGCTTGACTAAAGAGTTTTTGTTTTTGTTATAAATGTTGGATTTTTCATTTTAGATTTGGAAGACTTTTTGTGGGGAAGAGGTGAACAGATAATAATACTGCCAAAAGTAAAGGAGAAAAGAAAAAGGTTATTGAGGCATTTGAAAACATACAGAAAATGATGGAAATAATTTCAGAGGGAAACACAGATAAACAGGACAACTTTGACAATATATTGACTTTTTATATTTTTTTTTCTGAAAAAGCAGTTAAAACAGAGCTAGATTTATATTTTAGGAAGCTATTTTTTGACAAATTCATAGAGATTGGATTGTAGAGGAAAGAAACTGAAAGCCAGCAATAAGATCTTGATGGAACTAGGGTTGTTGCTATATGAGTAGAGGGAAGAGATTTGTAAAGTATGTCATAGAGATAGAATGGACTTGGAAATTTACTGGTCATAAGAGAAGGAAAAAAATGAGGGGAGAGAGAGAGAGAGAGAGAGAGAGAGAGAAGAGAGAGAGAGAGAGAGAAGAGAGAGAGAGAGAAGAAGAAGAAGAAGAAGAAGAAGAAGAAGAAGAAGAAGAAGAAGAAGAAGAAGAAGAAGAAGAAGAAGAAGAAGAAGAAGAAGAAGAAGAAGAAGAAGAAGAGGAGGAGGAGGAGGAGAGGAGGAGGAAGAGGAGGAGGAGGAGGAGGAAGAAGAGGAGGAGGAGGAGGAGGAGGAGGAGGAGGAGGAGGAGGAGGAGGAGGAAAAGAGGGAGGGAGGGGCAAAGAAAGAGAGAGGGGAGGAGGAAGGGAGAGATTAGGCATGATTCTTATTTCTGTAGTTGGAAACCTAGTTGACAGAGAATGGTGGTCCCATTAAAACATGAAGGGAAGATTGAAAATAAAAGGGAGGTAGAAATTAGAAAATAAGTTCTGTTTGGGATATATTGAATTTGACATGTGTGGGGCACAGATATGATAAAAGTGTAGCGTTTAGGAGAAAACAAATACATCTTAAAATTACTCTAAAAATATGATAACTGAATGAGTTGATGAAATCACTAAAATTGAGGATATAGTGAGAAAAAAAGACAGTATTAGGAGTAATACCAATTCTTTGGCATGGTATACCAATGATGAACCTTGAAATGATCCTGAGGAGTTATTGATTAATCAGGTAAAAAGAACCAAGGGAAAGAAATTCTGCAAAAACTCAGGAAGGTGAGAATACACAGGATGAGACAGTGGTCAAAAGTGTCAAGGGCTTCAGAGAAGTCAAGAAGGATGAGAATTTAGAAAAGGCCATTGAATTTAAAATTCACCACTATTTTGAGAAGAGAACAATTTCAGCTGTATGATAGCATTGGAAGCAAGATTTCAAGGATCTGAGAACTGAGTGGGAGGAAAAAAATGGAGGCAAAAAATATAGAAGTTTTTTCTAGAAGTTCGATTATATAATAGGGAATAAATAAAGCATTCCCTTGAGGAAATAATAGAATCATTTTCCAATAGATAAATAGCCACAGGATATATGCAAATAGTTCTCAGAGGAAGAAATCCAAGCAATCCATATCTATGTTAAAATATTCCAGAATATAAATCAAAACCTTTTCAGATTAGCGAAGATGACAAAGGAAAAAAAAACAAAAGTTTTTGAGAGTTTCTGGCAAAATTGATGCATTATTTATTGATGGAGCAGTGAACTGTTCCAATCATTCTGAAAAGCAATTTGAAACTATAATCCTAAAATCAATAAAATGTGAATACTTTTTGACCCAGAGGTATTGCTATTGGTTCCATTCTCCAAAGATAACAAAGAAAAACAAAAAAAGACCTTATATAAAATGTTTTTAAAGGTCTATTTTATTGTAGGCAAAAAATTGGAAACAAAATGAATGTCTAATAACTGGGAAATGATGAACAAATTATAGTGTCTGAATGTAATGGGATGTTATTGTGTTAAAAGAAATAGTGCAAGGAATGGTTTCAGAGAAACTTGAGAAGACTTTTTGAATGGATACAGGGTAAAGTGGAGAAAATCTATACAGCAATTTGACAATTGACATTAGTGATAATAGTGACAATAGCATTACTCTTTACTTTTCCTTACAGTGGCTTTGGAAAATTTTAGAACTCTATTGAATGCTATGACTAATTATGACTCTAGAGAACTGATTAGAAAGCATGCTCCTCTTTAAAGAGGAGTGATAGACACAGGTATAGACTGCGAGGATATTTTTGCATTTTGGATATGGCAATATTTGGACGTGGAAAATATATGGATTTGTTCAGCTTGACTAAAGAGTTTTTGTTTTTGTTATAAATGTTGGATTTTTCATTTTAGATTTGGAAGACTTTTTGTGGGGAAGAGGTGAACAGATAATAATACTGCCAAAAGTAAAGGAGAAAAGAAAAAGGTTATTGAGGCATTTGAAAACATACAGAAAATGATGGAAATAATTTCAGAGGGAAACACAGATAAACAGGACAACTTTGACAATATATTGACTTTTTATATTTTTTTTTCTGAAAAAGCAGTTAAAACATACTAGAAATTCATAGGTTTACATGTGATTCTCCTTTTCTATTATTCTCTATGTGGAGATGTTCTTTTGGGGGTGAAAGTTTAGGGAAAAAATTAACAAGTGGATAAGAAGGTGGAAATTATATTCTGAAGCTCTGTAGTTTTGGAAACTAATGTGGACAATAGGTTCTTTATCAAAACTCAAGTGAAGCCACTGTTTATTTCAAATAGACAAGCTCCATTTACTTTACATTGGGCTCTGAATGACACATGGATTCTTCTTGAATTCAATCCCATAGCAGAATGACACATCCAATCAGTTGACTGTTCTTTGCTTTCAAGTTTCTTTTTACCAAATTAATTTTCCTGCAGCTGTCATCATTTTATTTAAAGGAGAAGCTGAAACCCTAATGGAAACACTAACCTTGTCACAAGCCTGCCATGCAGAGTACATATTAAAAGTGAAAAAAGAGCAAAAAGTATAGGAACTCATTACCATAGGCACCCATTGACACATAAAATATACCAGGTGGGTTCAGGCACATTTGAATATTTTGTGATTCATTCTGAAAGTTAGCATTTTGGAAGTGAAAAGGGTAAACTTAATTTTTAGTTTTAAAAATTAAGTTTAAGTTTCTTAAATTTGTTGGACAGAATAATGTTATTTGTTATTGAGTATTAAATCAATGTTCACCTTTAAAAAATAAAGTTTGTTGCATACCTGTCTTAATGAAAAGTTCTGTGTGCTTAGCTATCAAAACTAAAAAAAAGAACATACTTAGTTAAAAACATAAAGAAAATAAAAATATTTACAAGAACCTTTTATATTCATTTAAATGCTAGGAAAGCTAAGGTTTCAAAAGAACTTGGTTAATATTAAAAAATAAACCCAAATCAATGAATAAAAAAATGGAATTACTTGTGCCAGGCACTATATTAAGAATTGCTGGTTTTCTGATCTATTTAATTGAATAGCTTGTACATTGTGATAATCTTTTTTCAATTTTCTATTATTTCATTATTATTTTGATTCAATATTAATATTATCATCACATCAATATCATTAATATTAATATTAAATACATAAATATTAAATTAAATATAAATAATATTAAATAATTATTTAATAAATAAATTGCTGTTGTGTATGACTCTACATGACTCCATTGAATAAAGATAAAGAGGGGGAATAATCATAATTTCACACAAAGTTAAAGCTAAAATAGATTTAATCAAAAGAGAAAAAATACGCAACCTATACAGTGTCAGCCATCAACTCCTGATTTCCTCCACCACAGCAATATTCCAACCTTCTTTTATCCTCTCCCCTCCCCCATCCCATTGACTTATTTCTTTCTGAATTTAGAAGACTTTTATACATACACATACACACATGCATAAACATGTATGTATGTATTGTTTCCTCTTTAACCTATTCCTGATGGAGGACCGTTCCAGAACTACCAACCCTACTCCCTCATATAATTCATCTATCTTAGTTTTCCCTTTGCTCTTCTTTTATATGATAATCCTCCTTTTTACCTTTGTCTACATAGTTTTGCTTTTTAGAATCACATCATACTCAGCTCTACCCTAGTCTTTCTTTTAAACTACCCAATTATGAATACAAATAAAAAGTAAACAATTTGTCCTTGTTTATTTCTCTTGTATCTTATATGTCAACCTTTCTAATTAAAGATGTATGTTTTAAATTTTTTTGCAACAAAAAATCTCAAAAGTCTGGCAAATTATTGAACATCCATTTTTAAATTTATGCTTAACTTTGTTTAGTATGATATTTTTAGCTGCAACCTCAGTTCTTTTATCCTTAGCTTTATAGTTTTCCAAGAACTATTGTTTTTTTTTTAACGTAGCCAGTACTAGGTCTTGTGTGATTCTAATTTCAGTTTAACTGTATTTGAATTGTTTCTTTCTTATTGCTCATAACATTTTCTTTTTAACCTGGGGGTTTTAACATTTGGATGCGATATTCCTATAGGTTTTACATGTAGAATATCTTTCAGGTAGTGATTAGTGGATTTTTTCTATTTTTACTTTCCTCTTTTATTGTTTTACTTTAAGACAATTTTCTTTAATTATTTCTTTTATTATTGTGTCAAGATTTTTTTTTTGATTGTAGCTTTCAGGTATTTCATTATTCTTATGTTTTCTCTTCTTGATCTGTTCTCTAGATTAGTTGTTTTTATTTTGAGATGCTTCACATTCTCTTTAATTTTTTAAAAAAATTTTTATATTTTGTTTTACTATTTCTTGGTCTCTTACAACTTCACTGGCTTCCTCTTTCCTAGTTCTAATTTTCAGAGTTGTTTTCTTCTTTAAGATTCTATATCCTGAGGTAGCTAGGTGGCACAGTAGATAGGGACCAGCCCTGAAGTCAGGAGGACCTGAATTCAAATATGACCTCAGACACTTGACACTTTCTAGCTGTGTCACCTAGATAAGTCACTTAATCCCAATTGCCTCAGGGAAAAACAAAAGATTCTATATCCCTTTTTTTAGTTGGTTGACTTTCTTTTCATAATCTTCTTGTTTTTCCTGGATTGTTATTCTCCCTCCCCCCTATTTTTCCTTGAACTCTTTCATTTGATTAAAAAAAGAAACTTTTAACAGTTCTTCCATGAATTGTTTTTGGGCAAGTGACAATTTGATATTATTATTTAGAGTAGGAAAGTTTTTGGTTTCAGTATCCTCCTCTAAAGATGAATCTCAATCTCTTCTATTCCCTTAGCAATTTTCTATTATTGAATTCTTTCTCCTTTGCCTGTTTATTTTTTTAAAAAAATTTCTAGCAGATTATTGGTGTAATCATCTCTAGTCCTGGGAAATGGTGAATGGTGATCCTGGTCTTAGGTCCTTCTTTAGTTCTCCTCTCTGAAACAGATACCTCCACACTATTTTGTTAAGTGCTTGCAGCCAGAAGCATCCTTGCACCAATGCTTCTGTACTCACTGAATATGTGCTGGTTCTTTCTCACCCAAGGCCACATTTTAGCAGCACAACTGGGCTTGGTGTTTCTCATCAGCAGAGGTTCTTTCAATCTTCCCCACCTCAGATGCTCCGCTCACCACACTGCCTGGGAGGTGAAAATTTCTGTGACTGAGATCAGAGTTTAACTTCCCAATCCACTTAGCCCAGGGGTTTGCAGCTTGCTCTTTCAGAGGACCCAGCCTGGAAATGTTTACACTAAATGCAGGCCAGACATCTATCCTATTATCTTTTTCAGATCTTCTTTAATTATCCCAGGAGTACCACTGGTCTGCTCCAACACTTAATTGTTTTTAATCACTATACATTTGCTCTGAGGCAAAATTTTGTCTTTTTTTTGGGGGGGGGAGACTGAAGAGCTTGGGAATTTCTGACCTATTCTACTTTCTTCCCAGAGTTCTCCTCATATTAGTCGTTTTGTACAAGAATAAAAGAAAAAGGAATAAAGGAATAAAGGAAAAAAGAAAGAGAAGAAAGAGAGGAAGAAATAAAAAAGAAATAACATGCTTTAGTTTGTATTAAAATAATATAAGTTCATTCCCTGGTGGTGGATAGTATACTTCATCTTTAGTCCTTTGGGATTGTCTTGAATTGTTGTATTGCTGAGAATAACTAAGTCATTCATAATTCTTTGTTGAATAATATTTCTGTTGCTATGTACAACATTCTAATTCCATTCACCTCACTTTGCATCAGTTCATGGAAATCATTCTAAGGTTTCCTGAAATTTTTCTGCTCATAATTTCTTAAAATACAATAATATTCCATTACAACCACATATCACAGTTTGTTTATCCATCCCCCAACTAATGCACATCCTTTTGATTCCCAATACTTAGCCTCTATAAAAAGACTAGCTGTTCTTATTTAATAATACCAGTAAGGGAAAAAATGCAGCAACTGCAAAAACTATTGAAAAACGATCAGAGAAATTCCACTCAAAATTAGGTCAACAATTTTTTATTATAGCTTTTTAATTGACAAAACATATGCATGGATAATTTTTCAACATTGACCCTTACAAAAACCTCTGTTCCAACTTTTTCCCTCCTTCCCTCCACCCCTCCACTAGATGGTAGGCAGTCCCATACATGTTAAACATGGTCAACAGATGTCTATTAAATGTTTTCTATATTTAAACACTGGGGTTACAAAAAGAGACACCTCCTCTGCCCCCGAAACTCTCCCCAAATCTATCCCTTGCTTTCTAAGAGGAGTCTAATAAAGGAGGCAACATGCAAATAACTATACAACAAAATATGCAAAGGATAAATTGGAGGTAATCTCAGAGGGAAGAGACTAAGATGAAGCAGGATGGGAAAGCTTTGTTGCACAAGATGGGACTCCTCTGATACTTGAAGGAAGCCAGAGGAGCCAGGAAATAAAGATGAGAGAGGAATGAATTCCAGTTATAAGGGATAGCCATTGACAATTCTCAAAAGTTAAGAAATGTAACGACAAGAATATTAATGGAGGCCATTTTCCTTGGCTAGAAGAGTACAGGAAATAGAATAAGGTGTGGAAAGACTGGAAACATAAAAAGGGGCAATTTATGAGAGACTGTAGGTAGTGGGGAGTGATAGAAGATCTTCTAATGTGGTCAGATCTGTGTTTTAGGAGGCACAATTTGATAACTGAGTGGAGGATTGATTGTAGTACAGAAATATTTGAGAAAAATAGACCAACTAGTAAGATATTTAAATATTTCAGGTATGAAGGTGATATGGGGCTTCACTAGCCTGATAGTAACATCAGAGAAGAAAAGGAAGCATATATGAGAAATATTTCTAAGGTAAAAACATCAGGAGTTTACATAGATTAGATATGGGGGTGTGTTGAAAGTGTGAGGAATTGAAGATGAATGTGAGCTAGAGCAGTCAAGTTAGTGCTTGGAATAGAATGCCAGTCCTGAAATTAGAAAGATTCTTCTTCCTGAAGTGTAAGTATCCTCTGATATTTGCTAATTTTGTGACTCTGGACAAGCCATTTAATCCTGTTTACCTTAGTTTCTTCATCTGTAAAATGAGCTGGAGAAGGAAATGTCTATCTAAATGTCATATCTAAAAAAATCCCAAATGGGATCATGAAGAGTCTGACATAACTGAAAATAATTAAACAAACAAGAAAGATACTTATGAATGCGAATGACTGCAAAGCTCAATAGTAATAGGAAATTTCAGAAGAGTGAAGAATTTTTAGGGAAAGAGTATGAGTTCAGTTTTGAATGTGTTGAGTTTAAGATGACTACGGGATATCCACTTTGACATGTTCATTACACATCTGAATATGTGAGAGAGCACAAAGATTATGGCTGTATAAATAGATGTGAGAATCATCTGTATAGAAATGAAAATTGAATCCAGTGGGGCTGATGAGATCACCAAGTGAAATAGCATAAAAGAATAATAGATGAGGGTCCAGGGTAAAACCTTGGGAGATGCCCATAATTAGTAGGCATGATCTGTAAGAAGATGCAATAATGGTGACTGAAGTGTGGTCAGTCAAGTAGGAGAAGCAGGAGAAAACAATGTCCCAAAAACTTAGAGAAAAGCAACAAGGAGAAGGTGACAGATATTGTCAAATGTCAAAAACAATTAGGGTTTAAAAAAGGGATACATTTGACAACTGAAAAGTAAATGATAAGTGTGGAGAAAACAGTTTCAGTTGAATGGTGAGAGTGGAAGCCAGATTGCAAAGGATTTAGGAAAAAGTGAGAGAAGAAGTGAAGGTCCTGATTGCTAATAGCTTTTCTGAGGAATTTATCCAGGTGAAAAAGGTATGAGTGAGTATGTGCTCATTAGCTAGAGAGAAATGGAATGGAGAGAAATAAATATATGAAGTGAGAGTTTTATGTGAGGCAGAAAGTGAGGGGGATGACAAATAGGAACTTCTGTCTTAGATACCCATGTCCTTGCAAAATTTAAACAACTACATTCTGCCCATATATCAGAATCCTGTGAACAATTTCTAAATAAAATAATGGGCAAAACTCTCCTACCCATTCAGGTTCCATTTAGCAAGTGAACTTCATGCCTGAGTCTACTGACACAGAGGCTTTCTTTGTAAGTCTATGCAGATCTAACAGATCCATTTCCCAAGGACATCAGCCTGACATTAGATTCTGTTGGTCTATAATAATGAATGAGGAGGAGTGGCAACATCCCATTTCCAGCTAATGCCTTGATATGTTGCATTGAAATATTCCCATCATGAATGTTATGATTTTTGTCCCAAATGTCTGCTCAGATGTATACTATTTTTAATCTGAATAAATCAATGGATTCTAACCCTCAAGAAATTCATGTGCAATATAATGCCACCAAATATATAAAACGTTATTCATTTTATTTACATCCTAGTTCTTTAGCAGCACTAATTTTTCTTTGTAAATCAGCAAAAGACAGTGAAAGGGACTTTTGGTGACATCTCCTTTGCTTAATGAAGCTTGGAGTTATGGGCAAGTGACTTGAACGGCCGTTATTATCTGCATGAGTGACTAAAGGCCGAGGGTCTACAGATGTATAAAGAGTTCTCTGGTAAATGGACATATTGATCATTCATAATCAGACCAGCAGGTCAGAGATGTTAGAGAGAGACAGGAAGCTTGGGAAAAGCTGACAAATGAAGAAGCAGAGCTTAGGGGTTAATGAAATATTCAAAGAAAATGAAGTCTTCATTTTCATAGAAGTTTGTCACTCTTTCCATCTATTGATAGTAAGGGAGAGTTTGGCAAAATCCATTTAGAGAAGTTCAAGTGTAGCTAACCAAAGGAAAGAAATAATAGAGTGGAATCCTCTTGTCTAAAAAATTTTTTTCTTATATCATTTATACCTGCATTTCATATGTGTGAATATTATAGTGCATTCTTCCATTTTTATATTTTGTGTTATTAGGTTTACATTTATATTTTACTATATAGTATTTTATCTTACATCATATCATAATATAATAGCATCTCACATCCTATCCTATAGTATATCATTCAAATCATTATATTCTGTTATATATTAAATGTCATATTATATATTGTTATCTTATATTATTCCATATCATATCTTTATGTATTTGTCATGTAGAGTTCCATTAAAAGAATATCTTTTTCTTACATATTCGAACATGCCAAGACTAATATTTTAAACAGATAATTATTTTAAGCCATAAATTCTATTTAATCTTAAGTTTTTCTGTCTTTCCAATTATCTTTCTTTCTTTCTTTCAACCTTGGAAATAATGTCACAGTGATTGAGTTACTTGGAAGGACTCCACTTACTAATTTGCAAATTAATTTTTTACTTCATGGATAATCCAGCATTGTCTCTAGATTAAAATGCAAACTCCTTGACTTGGCATTGAAAGACCTTTAAAATATGGAGTTGTTTCCCCTTTCTAGAAAGGTTTCATTTTCCTTCTCCTCTTGAGCTCTGTGTTCCATGTTCTGTCCTCCAAGCTCAGCATTCCATCTTCTGCCCTTAGGCCTTTGCTTGAGTTGCCCTACTTTCTGGAATGCACTTTCTTGTAAAGTCCAAGCTAGCTCTCTGGAGACCTCAGGAACAGCTGGAGTCAGGATAAGTAAAAGTCCTTGGCCTCTAGGGGGAGAAGTGAAGGAGATGGAAGAAACTGGCACAAGCTCTCCACCAACCTCCCTTCTCCTGGTCCTGCTGCAAAGTGAAGTTCTCTCATCTCTCCCCCCACCCTATAATCCTTATCCACTATTCTCTTAATGGCAAACATTGAACCAGCATTAACTGTCAGAAGAACAATTCCAAACATATGCTAATACAGTCATTGTCTTATTTCAAATAGGTAATTAACCTTAAGTGCTAGGTTGTCTGATTCAAGTGTACCTATTCAGAATTTCAACCCTTTATACTTTCTCCTCATATTTTAAAAAAATCTCTAGCTTTTTAAAAACTTAGTACAGATCCTAAACCCTTGAGGTTTTAATGTTCTTTTCTTTCTAGAATTATCTTGTATTTACTTATCAGTCAACGATATCAGCTATCAGTAGAATATAGTTTCGGGGAGTATCAGAATTGTCTTGCTTTTGTTTTTATATTTTCAGTACCTAGTACTTTTTTTATTGAACTGAATTATGGATACACACATATATGAACATACATACCACATAAATCCTATTTTGCATATTGATGAAATAAAGTCTTGAATATGTTCTATATTAGGAATAGATGAAAATATTATATATTTCAAATTTTAGATTTTATCATAGCTATTTTTTATCCACTTGCATTTTGTGGGACTAGTTAGGTTAGATTCTAATGAATGGTGATAAATACAATTTAAGAGACTCTGCTATGTTTTGGGGCTTGATGTAATGATCACAATGAAATCTGCATAAAAGAAAATCTGGGGAGCTATACCATAGATTCTTGAATTCTGAGATGAATTTTCTTCTTGCTGGAGAATATCTTTGAAGTATACATATTTATCATGCACTCTAAACATCCACTCCATGTAAAGACCATGTAAGATCAGAGGCAAAGCAATCTGTTGTAATTATTTTCATTTAACATGGTCATAGAAATGCTCATTATTGCAACAAGACATGATAAACTAAGTATGTTAAAATGGACCAAGAAGCAAAATCTTCCTTTTTGGCATACGATTTAAAAGTTTACTCAAAGAATCCTAAATAATGGAAACAATCCTTTTTGGTAATCATTATCAGGCCATAAAATGAAAGCATAAAATCAGCAAGAAGATATAGAAAATAAATTATTATTAAAATAACTATATAATGTATGAAATATGTTGGAGTCTACCTACCAAGATACATGATTATATAAATAAAACTATGAGACACTATGCAAAAATTAAGGAATACTTAAATAATAGGAGAGACATTATTTACTCAATTTGAGATGGGGAGAAAGCAATCAATATAGTATTTGATAAATTTATAATGCCAAGTATTGTGGTTAAAAACTTCTTATACAACAAAACATGCTGAGAAAATTAGAAAGCAATGTGACAGAAATTAGATTTAGATCCACATCTTACTATATGTAGAATAATAAGCATCAGATGGAGATATGATCTAATATAAAAGGCAATATCATAAATTACAGTAGAATGGGAGGTGAGACATTTCACCTGCAGAGGTGGAGAATTCTTAATTAGAGGATGCTCATAAAAGATAAATTAGATAATGCATAAAATTGAATAAAAATTGTACAAAGGCAAATCAATGCTCTTAAAATAAGAAGACAGAGGAAAAAAACCTTTACAGCAAATTTTTCTTGAGATAAAAGTCTGATACCTAAGAAGATATGTAAGATGTTGATTCAGATATTTCAGCACAAAATGTATTTCCCAACAAATAAATGGTGAAACAATAACTTAAATTTTTTTAAAAAGTGGAAAAAAGAAAAAGTATTACAAATAGATAAAAAGTTTTAAAATTCTTCAAGTCATTGGTAATGAAAGAAATATAGAATATGTCTTTCTGTTTGGAAGGGGTGTATATTAGGAAGTTAAGATAATTTGAAAACAAAATTTGTGAACAACTAACTTAAAATAACATGCTGCTATAATTTAGTTTGACTGGTTTATCTCTAGTCCCTAGGACAGCTGTGTGTATTCTCAGTGAAGTAAGCAAACAAGCTTTTTAAAAAATTTTATTTTATTTTATTTTAATTTATTACAGCTTTTTATTTACAAGTTATATGCATGGGTAATTTTACAGCATTGACACTTGCCAAGCCTTTTGTTCCAATTTTTCCCCTCCTTCCCCCTCCCCCAGAAGACATAATACATGTTAAATATGTTAAAGTATAAATTAAATACAATATTACTTATTTTGTTGTTCAAAAAGAATCGGACTTTGAATCAACATCTTACATATCTTCTTAGGTATCAGACCTTTATCTCAAGAAAAATTTGCTGTGAAGGTTTTTTTTTCTCTGTCTTCTCCACTTTCTCCAATCCTTTCTGAAATCATCCTGCTGGTCATTTTTTACAGAACAATAATATTCCATAATATTCATATGCCACAATTTATTCAGCCATTCTCCAATTGATGGGCATTCACTCAGTTTCCAGTTTCTAGACACTACAAACAGGGCTGCCACAAACATTCATGCACATACAGGTCCCTTTCCCTTCTTTAAAATCTGAGGGGAAGGCTGACATGTATCACTTGGTATGCAGTTAAGAGTGGAGTTAGAGTAAGCACTGTTCCACAGGAAATGAAAGGAATTTTTCTCACTTCTACCCACTTACCCGAGAGAGAAGGAGCAATTGGACCAGAGATCTTATAAAAGACAAAACTGGTCCAGAGTCCCTCAATAAGAATATTCCTGACTAAATCCTTATTGTAAGAAATGGTAATGAGGCCAGGTGTCTTGATGGGAGAAGTGGGTGTAAGGTACAATAAAGCTGGAAATGGAGGTTGAAAGCAATTTGGGAAGGTTTTTAAATATCAAATAGGTGAGTCTATATCTGATCCTAGAGGTAACAGGGAGTCACTGGATTGTATTGTATCATAAATGCGCACTGGATATGCATCTCTCTCTCTTTCATATATTGTCTCAAACCAATTTTAACATTATGTCAGTTTGGAGAAATGTAATGGGAAATTCAAGTAATCTGAGTTGTTGAACTTTAAATGATATTTCCCAAGAGCCATCTACATGGAAAAAAAGGCATCTGATACACACACACACACACACCTGTATACACACACATGTACAATCCATGTATGTTTATGCATAGTATGTTTGCATGTACTTATGTGTATGTAGCTATATATATATATTCCCCTCCCAGTCTGAATTTCCAAGCATTAAGACAGGAAAATTCCAAAGTTAATTTCATACATGGATTCATCAAACCAAAGCTTTGCCATAAAAAATTAAATGTTACACCTGAGGTAACTTTCTGGCATTTTCCAAGCAGACGGGACCACAGGAGACATTTTATGAGTTACTGATAGATGTGTGCCAGACAGTAACACACCTGTTTTAAAATTGAACTTGACTCTTTGGAAGTCAGAGTAAACACCCTAGAAGCTTTTGGAGTGTTCAGATGCAAAATAGAAAATGATGTGAAAGATCTAGCTCAAATCCTTCAAGAATGTAAATTTGGTTGGCTAGAGGACTTGTGGAATATTTGCCATTAATCACAAAAACTTGCAATATGGAAAGACTTTTCCAAGGCAAATTGAACCTGTTAAGACCCTCAGCTATGATCTCTTTTGATTCACCCAATTTTCTAAAGTAGGGATTTTTAATCTATTATATGTTATAGACACCTCTGGCAATCTATTGAAGGCTATAGATCACTTCTCAGAATATTTTTATCTTGGAATGTTTTTAAGTGTATTAAAAATGCATTTAATTTTTTGAGAATGGATCTCCTTTAACTCACCCAGGTGTCATTACTGAGAGTATTTGGAAGGGTTGTTGTGCTTCATTTTTGATTCCTTTTAAGGAAACTAAGTACATTCCCCTTCCTATCTCCTCCGTTCCACCCCCCTTAAACCACATGCCCTTTCCCCTGGAGGAAATCACCAAATGCCAGACAATATGAAGAAGCAATTGACTTAGCCAAGATGAACCCAACAATTATATGAACACAATTATAAAACACTTCTCGCACAAATAAAATCAGATTTAAACAATTGAAAAATATCAATTGTTCATGGCTAGGCAGAACTAATATAATAACAATGACAATTCTGTTTAAATTGTCTACTTGTTCAGTGCCATATCAACAAGTTGCCAAAACATTATCAGAATTCCTTTAACTTGACTTTAACTTTGTAAACACTCAATACCAAAATCAATTATGTGGTTCAACAAGTAGAGAGAACACTTGGTCTGGAGTTAGGGAGACCTAAGTTAGAATTCAGCCTTAGACACTTACTAGTTATGAAATTCTGGGCAAGTCACTTAACCTCTGTCTGTTTCAGTTTCTTTGACTGTAAAATGGGGATAATAGCATCTACCTCCCTGGCTTGTTTTTAGGGTCAAATGAAACAATATTTATAAAGCATTAAGCACACCTATACAAAGAAGGTGCTTAATATTTATTCTCCTCTATGGTATCTGATCTTATGAATTATCAATATTACCAGTCTATTAAAACATATTTTAATTTTTTGTGATATCTGATGCAGTGTAACTCTGGAAATATCATTTAACTTCTCAGCGTTTTTAGGAAATTTCTCATTTTCAGAGGAGATGCTATTGGTAGAGGGAGTTTCCTTGATCAGAATTTTGTAACAGCTTCAGTATCATTTTAATCCCACTAAATGAAGAAGTGCTAGAGAAGTTTATCTAAATCAGAGTAAGAATAGCAGTAATATTCCAAAGCCCTACGTTCCCACTGTCAACAAGTAGACAATGTCCCATTAGTTTTATATTCTTCCCTCTCCCATTCACCCATGAGTATTAATCAGCACCATTCTCCCAGGGCCAGGATCCTCACTTTTTTCCCCTCAATGCTTGGTCTGATTAGCCCCAAATAGCCCCTTTATAAATACACATGAAACTCACCTGTTTGAATGTCTGTCTTTGGAGGGTTCAGTATATTAAAGGAAGGCGCCACCAAAACAGTAAAGTAAATTGGATTTATTACAGAGTAATATTCACAAAACAAAATGATGTCCAGGGAAGATAGTGGAAAAAAGTCAGATCCACTGAGTGTTGATAGAATAGGGCCTCCTCCTGGGCCAATATCAAGCCTGAACTCCCTATATCACTGAAATCACTGGTCTGGTTTCTGCCTTTATCTCTGGTGTTTGACTTATACAGGACCTTCTAGATCCTTTTTTAAAACAATTATTGTTGATATACAGCCATAAGACTTCCGAGTATTCTACAATCTTTTGGTCTTTTCTGATTTTTATTTTTCCAAGTTCTTTCCTGCTATTCCCCCTTGTGCCTAGTCTTATGCTGAAGTCAGCAAGTATCATAGTTTGTGCTGACTTGATTTGGAGGATCTTGGTAATTTCTGCATTAAATTTCTCTACATTTTCCATAATCTGCAAAAAGGTATTAACATATAAGCTACAAAGAAGATCTTGATGATGGTCATCTTACTTAGGCTTATTTTGGAAAATATGGAAATGGGAATGGGAGACTACTAAATGTAACAGCAGGACAGCTCGAACTGTTACTGAAGTGAAAACAATGTAAAGCCTGATTCAGACATTCATACAGAGTGTGATAAATGAGTTTGTATTCACTCATACTCACTAGGTAGGATGGCTCAGTCCCAGGGTGGTTTTCCACAGGTTGCATTGTAATGCTAGAGAAACTGAGGCAAGATAGAGATTAGAGAGTATTTAATAATTTATGAAATGGGAGAGATTTACTGGGACCAAATGGATCCATGGTTTGATCCTAGGTTGAATGAGAATCCATTCTTCGTCTTCAAGAATCCAGCAAACAATGCGAGTTCTTAATGATCTATATACACATGGCTCAGACTCAGGGGGTATATTGAGGCAGAGGCGGAATCCGGGTGCTGAGAGAGGGAACAGGCTTTGACAAGGTAGGGTGAGCCACTGGAGATGGGGGGGTATCTTGATAAGATGGTATCTGACATTCTGATAGCTTGGGATGGGGAGGCATTCTGATATTCTAAAACATAAGATCTTTTATCCTTATCAAATATTCTGATAAAGAGAGAGGGGAGTTTTGCAGGACTGAGCTTTGAGAAACAGAAAAACTGAGTCAGGACTGGGTCAGAATAATTAGGGAAACTGAGAACTGTGGCACAGCATTCCACACACTCTCTCTTCTGAATATTCAAATCATTGAATTACCTTCCTCTAGAAGGTCATAGCACCATATTTTGACCAACCCTATGTAAAGCAAATAAACCAAACTAAAACTAGAAACATTCCAGGATTTATGGCAAGGACAAGTTTCTCCCTGATAACCCCAGAGTTATTAGCATAAAACAGCATTCCTCATTTAGGAAGACACACAAGCCTCTCTGTTGCAGAAATAGCAGGTTTTCTTTGGTTGGGGAGCATCTCAGCCAGAGAATCCAGAGTGAAATGAACAATTAGGTCTGTGGTCATTTGTGCATTTAACTCAGCCTCAAGACAGTCCTGCTGCCCATCCTAAGAGGGCACCCCAAGTCTGTCAGGTACTCCAAAGAGAGAAAAAGTGGGGCCTAGAGTAGCTCCACCTGCCCCCTCTCAATAGAACAGGAGCTGCTACTAGGAAACAGATTTCTGAGCAAATTATGCAATTAGACCAAGGCAGGAAAACCCAAACTATTAGAGTCCTGATATCAATACTGCAAGACCTTTTTAAATGTGCTGAAATACTGATTAAGGAACTGGGGTAACAGGAGTGGAGAAACAGATCAGAGAGACTGCCAGTCCCAGGATAGGTGTCTGATTTCTGGTTGTTTCTAAAAAATAATCCCCAAAACTGAGTCTGCCAGAACAATTCCAGCAGAATAAGGGATTTCTTTTTTTTTTTTTTAATAACTTTTTATTGATAGAACTCATGCCAGGGTAATTTTTTACAACATTATCCCTTGCATTCACTTCTGTTCCGATTTTTCCCCTCCCTCTCTCTATTCCCTCCCCCAGATGGCAAGCAATCCTTTACATGTTGAATAGGTTACAGTATATCCTGGATACAATATACGTGTGCAGAACCGAACAGTTCTCTTGTTGCACAGGGAGAATTGGATTCAGAAGGTATAAATAATCTGGGAAGAAAAACAAGAATGCAAGCATTTTATATTTAACTCCCAGTGTTCTTTCTTTGGGTGTAGCTGCTTCTGCCCATCTTTGATCAATTGAAACTGAATTAGCTCTCTTTATCGAAGAGATCCACTTCCATCAGAATACATCCTCAAACAGTATCATTGTTGAGGTATATAATGATCTCCTGGTTCTGCTCATTTCACTTAGCATCAGTTCATGTAAGTCTCGCCAGTCCTCTCTGTATTCATCCTGCTGGTCATTCCTTACAGAACAATAATATTCCATAACATTCATATACCACAGTTTACTCAACCATTCTCCAATTGATGGGCATCCATTCATTTTCCAGCTTCTAGTCCCTACAAACAGGGCTGCCACAAACATTTTGGCAGATACAGGTCCCTTTCCCTTCTTTAGTATCTCTTTGGGTATAAGCCCAGTAGAAACACTGCTGGATCAAAGGGTATGCACAGTTTGATAACTTTTTGAGCATAGTTCCAAATTGCTCTCCAGAATGGCTGGATGTGTTCACAATTCCACCAACAATGTATCAGTTTCCCTGTTTTCCCACATCCCCTCCAACATTCCACATTATCTTTCCCTGTCACTCTAGCCAATCTGACAGGTGTGTAGTGGTATCTCAGAGTTGTCTTAATTTGCATTTCTCTGATTAATAATGATTTGGAGCATATTTTCATATGTCTATAAATAGTTTCAATTTCTTCTTCTGAGAATTGTCTGTTCATATCCTTTGACCATTTATCAATCAGAGAATGGTTTGATTTCTTATAAATTAGGGTCAATTCTCTATATATTTTGGAAATGAGGCCTTTATCAGAACCTTTGATTGTAAAAATGTTTTCCCAGTTTATTGTTTCCCTTCTAATCTTGTCTGCATTTGTTTTGTTTGTACAAAAACTTTTCAATTTGATATAGTCAAAATTTTCTATTTTGTGGTCAATAGTGATCTCTAGTTCTTCTTTGGTCATAAATTCCTCCCTCTTCCACAGGTCTGAGAGGTAAACTATCCTATGCTCTTCCAATTTATTTATCATCTCATTCTTTATGCCTAAGTCATGAACCCATTTTGACCTTATCTTGGTGTACGGTGTTAAGTGTGGGTTAATGCCTAGTTTCTGCCATACTAATGTCCAATTTTCCCAGCAATTTTTGTCAAATAGTGCATTCTTATCCCAGAAACTGGGGTCTTTGGGTTTGTCAAACACTATATTATTAAAGTTATTGGCTGTTTTGTTCTTTGAGCCTAACCTATTCCATTGATCAACTAGTCTATTTCTTAGCCAATACCAGATGGTTTTAGTAACTGCTGCTTTACAATATAATTTTAGATCTGGTACAGCTAGAATAAGGGATTTCAAAGTTAAAACATAACTAGCAAATCATAGTCCAGTAAATTTTAAGTAAGAAGTAAAAACAAAAAGGACTGTTTAAATAATTTCCAATTCAATCTGAACTAATGAAATAGGGGGCAGGGCAGAAGTGCCTAAGAAAAATATATCAGTTTCCCAGTTTCCCAACCAGTTTCAACCAATTTCTTCCTCCCTTTTTTTTCTCATGGAAAGGAATTATTAAATGACCATTCCACATATAAATCCCAAGAGTGAATCAAAATTCCTGTACATAACAGACTAGTACAGTAAGTTTCCTAAAAATCCCTCACACATATAGCAATAGTTAAACAGTTTGAACAAATTCCAGTTTTAATAAATCTTAAACACAGTGATACAGTTAAAATTTTAACAATAATTCAACCACTTTCCCATTCTCCTTGCTTCCTGCTGAGGAGAGGCTCTGTCCATAGAAGGAATGGATGTGGCTGTGCTTTCTGCTACCAAAACTTCAGATGGGCCTATCCATGTCTCAGAAGCAAGTCAAAATAACTGTAATTTTGACCAAAATCTAGAACAAAAAACACAAATCTAATAAGTAAAGATTAGAACAGACTAATACAAAATGTAAAGAGGCCAGTAGGAATTGGCCAGCAGCTTTCCAATAGATAAAATGGCAGTTAGGCTTTTGCTCCCTCATTATTTAGAAACCTTTAAAAACCTGAATTTCGACAAATATTCAGTAACAGATAGATGACCAGGGTAAATACTCATTTGCCAAGTATTCAGGATATAATGATTATATATAACCAGATTGGAAACAGCAAGGTATAACATATAATCAGATTAGAAATAGCAAGGTATGATATAATTGAATTGCATTAACAGTTTCTTATTGACCATGCTCTAATCATAGAAATTAATTACAGGAGGAAAAAATGCAGGGACACAGTTAAAACTTAACTTTCAGCAAAACAGGATAAAATAGCTTTAATTCATTTTTACTCTAGTTAATTGTCCCACTAACTGTCAGAGGGTGGAACTTTAAAACTCCCAAATAGCATTAATTTTAAGCCCAAGGAATTTTACTTCTAATAACATATTCTATTAACCAAGTTTCAGACAAATCCTAAACAGATATTTACTATAACCTTATATTTATAAGAGTAAGAATGTCTCAGTAAGTTCATTTCTTTCATATCTAAGTAGATATTCCCATAAGTGAACATTACACATACAAATCAGTTTGCTTTTAAAAATACCCAATACATAGATAAATATCCCAAATTACACATTGTCCAACATTTTTCAACATTTTCAACAGACAACATTTTCAAAAGACAAAAAAATACTATTTTCAGAGGCTCTTTAAATGACCTCAGGATGACCCAATATAACCAATTAAAACTTAAAAGAATCCAAGAGGTTCTTAAAATATTAAACTTTTAGAAATACCATAACCTCATATCGATAACAGTAATAAATTTATTTCAGCAAGTTCACAAGTTATCTTTCATATTTAACAGAAAAATTTTCAAAAGAACAAGGAAAAACTATTATTTTCAGAAGCCCTTTAAATGATGGGCATAACTCCAGGGTACAATCAATTAAACTTATACAGAATACCCAATTCTACAGAAAAGAATCTGAAAGATTTTTAAAAATATCAATTAAACAGTAGAAACAATTAATATTTGAACCAGCAAGGAGCTGCAGTTCCTTAAAAATAAACCACCATCTTAATGGAGGGAGGGGGATTCCACATGGCCGCCCTTCCTCCATTCCACCATGCTTCCCGGCCCCAATTTCTCACAGCTAACCTTTTATGGTACTCTCCCAGGATCCAATCTGCCAGCTAAAGACAGGCCCCAACCTCATGGGATATCTCCTTTCCCATGAATGGCTAATTCATTAGGGATTTGGACCTTTTTGTTCCCCATTTTTGGAAAGCTATCTTCCTCTCTCTTTTTGCTTCTTTCACACCATCTTTTCCTGTCCCATCTCTATCTCTCTCCTCCCAATGCTTACTTGCTCAAACCTTTTACCATATGCTTTAAACACTCCTAAACCAATCCTAGATGGTCCATTTAAACTATTAATTGCTTTTGCAAACCAATCTTTCTTGTCCCTTGTCTTTAAATCACCTTTTTTAAAACTTCAAAAAACAAATTTCATAAAGCTTAATACACATGCCCAATAGAGCATAGTTTACCCAATATTTCTAGAAAGCAACATATCATCTAAGTAGGGAGAAACAAACATGACCTCCCAAGGTAAGCTACTGCCATTTTGTTTTTATAACCTATATTTTAACTTAAAATCCAATCAAATACAGCTTTAAATTCCCAGTAATATAAAACTGCTTTTCCTATCATATTTCAAATAATGAATTTCTCTCTGGCCTCACATGGCCATTATTCTCAAAGGACTTTTCCTAAACCCAACTTTGGCCACAGTTGGAGCCTTTAGAAAAGTCTGACCTGGCTTTACCTAATTAAAGGCAAATTAACAGAACTTCACTCCTACAAGTTCTTAAGATCTTACATTCAAAGATAACCAGAGGCCTTATCTAGGGTAGCTCAATCCAAGCACCTGAATTTAAACTACCCGAGTGCCAGTTTTTAAAAGTTTAAGATCACAAGCAAATTTCATACTAAATACAATTGCAACATTGAAACAGCCAATTCCCAAATTTCTTAATTTAGCAGAGCTCTGAACCAACAGGACAGATGAACAAGTCACACACAGACATTGACTGAGTAGTTACAACATAAAACAAAACATTTGATACAGGCTATCTGGAAAGAATAGCCCTGAGGGAAGTTGTCGTATGGAGAGTCTTCCCTCCCAGTGTGGTGCTTTTCTCTGCCTTCACAGAGAATGCCCAGATTAAAACCAGGTAGTACCAAAAAGTACTCAGAACCAGATAGTACCAAAGGTACTCAGAACCAGATAATGCCCGTAGCATCTTACTGGCATTTCTCAAAGTTGTATGGCTCGCCAGCCCAACTTTTTCTGGGGACCAGATTTGCTAGCAATCAGACCAGACAGAAAACTTACTCTTCAGGGGTTTCAGACCAGATTCTCCCATGGCCAAATGGAGGTCTTCTAATCTCTAATCCTGCTCATTTTCTAACATCTTGGTGGGAAGCCTCTAAAATGTAATACTAGAGAAACTGAGGCAAGATAGAGATTTGAGAGTATTTAATAATTTATGAAATGAGAGAGATTTACTGGGACCAAATGGATCCATGGTTTGATCCCAGGGCTGAATGAGACTATTTTCTCCAAGAATCCAGCAATGTGAGTTCTTAATGCCTATATACACATGGCTCAGACTCAGGAGGTAGAGTGAGGCAGGGGCAGAGTCTGGGTGCTGAGAGAGGGAATGGGATTCTGACAGGGTGGGGTGAGCCACCGGAATGGGGGGAGGCATCTTGATAAGATAGTATCCGACATTCTGATAGCTTGGGATGGGGAGAAGTATTGTGATATTCTGAAACATAAGATCTTTTGCCAGGGGTCCTCAAACTACAGCCCTCGGCCAGATGCAACAGCTGACAATGTTTATCCCCCTCACTCAAGGCTATGAAGTTTCTTTATTTAAAGGCCCACAAAACAAAATTTTTGTTTTTACTATAGTCCGGCCCTCCAACAGTCTGGGGGACAGTGAACTGGCCCCCTATTTAAAAAATTTGAGGACCCCTATATTCTGATAAAGAGGGACTGAGCTTTGAGAAGCAGAGAAACTGAGTCAGGATTGGGTCAGGATAATTAGGGAAACTGTAAGAATTAGAGAACTGTGGCATAAGAGCATGTGCAAGAGTAATTTTGATTGCTCTGTTAAATTCCAGAAAGCACAAGTGGAAACTACAAAGGAACAGATTTAGGTTTGATTCAAGGGAAATACTAAAAAAAAAAAAATAGAGAGATATCCAAAATACAGATAGTGAAGAGGCTGTCTCAAGAGTCAGTGGATTGCTCCTCACTAGAGAATTAAAGCAAAAGCTGGATATATATATGTATACAAGCTTTTATATAGTGTATTATATACATACAATGCACATGAATGCACATACACTTAATAAACATACACAGACACACACGGCACAGACACGCACACACATATATATTTATATTCATATATAAAATTCTGGGTCTTTGGGTTTCATGGTAGCTTAAAAGTCAAAAGCCTTGGAAGCAGCTTCTATTAAGCTTTTGATCATTCCATTGCCTGACATAGATATTTGGCTTCCTACCAATAACTTCTCAAGAAATACTCCATTTACTCTTCTACCTTCCCAGCTTCATCTTTTATTAGTAGCAAAACAGAAAACGAAAATCACATTACAGCAATGTGCCACTGCCTAAAATCCCCAAGAGAGTGTTTTTCCAATCAGTGGTTTCTCTGGCAGTCAGCTTCTAAGACACTCAACCTCTCCCTCCCATCAGGTCTGCTGGTTGGTTACTGTTTAATTTGCATTGAATGGTTGCTAAGCAACCAATAAGAGGAATTGATAGACTAATTCAGTCCTCTAAAAACAACACCTCAAAACTCTTTTCTGTTGAAATTCCAGATTACAGCAAATAACCTAAAACATTGAAATAAAAATTTTAAAAGTTTCTTTTTAATGATAGGTGAATAATGGCTTCTCATTTTCCCATTTTTAAGGTAAAGAAACAGATACATGTCCTTACTTAAGTTTCCTGGCCATGCATTTATTTGGAAAAGCCAAGGATGGAATTGTCTCCCTTTGATTTTCAAAATTTCTCATTTAGCTAAGATGGGCTGATGTGTATAAGAATCTCCCGGGGAGAGAAGATCTGCACTGTTGAAAACAGCACCTGCATGGATGAGATTGGAGATCCACTGAAATGTAGTATGAACAGAAGGTGCAAACTTGACTAAGCCAAAGAACCTATTATGAATCCAATTATGTGTTAAACAATTCCTACCATCTACTGTCTGTCTTCCTACCTTTCCCCCTGTTTTGAACTTTACTTCTACATTGATGTCATTAAAAAATCCAAAACCACTGGGGTTCTAACAAGGAGATTCTCTCAGATCTGTTTTAATGTTTTGCCATTTTGGAGAGAAAGAAGAGAAAAACACACCTTGGAAAATTCAGATATTTTGAATGGGTGTAACTTTAAAAGCCATTTTCCAAGAGCCATCAGGGCACAGAGCCATTTACATAATGAGGCACTCAGCAGAAGCCCAGGTGGAAGTTGGCAATTGGAAGTTTACATTTCAGGTGTGCTTATTGTCTTCTCTTTTGAGATATCTTGATACTTTAAAGTATAAGAAATAGAATTATGAAAGTTTGGAGAAAGAGGACATAGATTTTAAGAGCTGTAATATTTGACAACCACAGATACCTGAAAGTTAACAAATTATATCAGGAATGGAATAGGTTAAGTAATAGTGGGGATGAGATGGGGGAAAAACTGTAAAGTAGCCAATGTGCCCCTTTGTTCTATTCATAGATTCAACTTCTACTTAGAGCTGATATAGCAGTGGCTAAAGTAAGTATCTTTGTAATTCAGTCATATCCGGCTCTTCACGATCCCATTTAAGCTTTTCTTGGCAGAGATACAGGAGAGATTTGCTATTTCCTTCTCCAGCTCATTCTATGGATGAGGAACTCAGGTAAGCTGGGTTAAATGACTTGGTTGGGGTCACACACACTGGATTTGAACTCATTAATATAATGAGTCTTCCTGCTTCCAAGCCCAGTACTCTATCCACTGTGTCATCTAGCTGCTCCCAAAGCAAAGGTTTTTAGCATCAGCCAGGTGACCATGCATCAGGGTCAGACAGGGACTTGAGATTTAATCTTAGGCTGACTTAGGCAAACATATACATTTTTTGTTGTTGCTGCGCTTTGTTTGTTGTGTGTTTATCCCTAGCATTTATCACAAATGTCTGTAGCATAGTAAATGCTTAATAAATGCTTCTTAAAAATCAAGCAATACTATTTTCCTCAGAGAAATATGCTTTTTCATGAAATGATTGCATATACATTTATAATGTAAATAAAATATATATGAATACATATATATGTATATACACATCTATATATGTTATTGGAGAGAATGATAACTTGACACGATATACCTGCTTAAATATTAGAGTTGATTTGAGAGTTTAGGAGAGGAGATGCTTATTTTTCTTTCTTTCTTTGGGAGAGGAAATACCTGATTTCACACCCTCTTTAGGAAGAAATACGGAGAAAGAAAAGTCTTTAGGAAGAGGCAGACATATAGAACAACTGATCCTCCAACATATCCCTAATTTCCAGCTTTCTTCCTTAGGGATTTCTTAGGGCATTCTTAATTTCAAGGAAATCCTAATTCCTTGAAATTCCTTCTGAGAATTTCCCCTTGAGAGAGAGAGATTTCTTTACACGTTGAACTGAGATATCTCACTCTCAGTGGGAAGACTCATTCATTCTGTGTGTTGTCTGGTACATTTTAATCTGTATAATTCTCTGATTTTCATTTACTATCTCTTTGGATGTATCAGCTGGATCACTTCATCATTTGTGATGGATGGTCACTTGTGTAATTAGCATTTGGTGGGAAGGGAGTCAAACTCCAATACAGACCTTTGGGTACTCCTTTCTCTTTTGGGATAGTGATCGGAAAATTAATTGGAATTTAGAAAAGAACATTATAGTCCCTTAGACCAGTGCTACACTGACTTCCTTGTCCCATATTTGAAATCTAAGTATGTTACATTCTCTTAGGGAGATAGTATTGCTTGATTTTAAAACACATTTAGTAAGCACTATGCTCCACACATTGTGATAAATGCTGGAGATAAAAATACAAAAGAAAAACAATCCCTGATATTAAGGAGCTGATATTTTTACAGGGAGAAATAACATGTATGGGGGAATATGAAGTTACCAAGTTGGTGAGTAGACCATAGGGCAATAAAACATTATATTCTTATAATTTGACTCAACAGTCAGATTAGCTTTTTCAAGGTACAATCGCAATTATTCAATTTACTTTCCAACATGTGAGTTTATTTCTGTTTCTGTTTTACCTCAGTTTTACCTTAGGAAGGAGAAGGGGATTGCATTCTAGCTTTAGTCCATAAATTTAATTCATAGATCGGGTTCTATAGAATGCAATTTCAAGTTCCAAGTCCAAAGTCTTACCTTGAGTATGAGTCCTAGGCTCTTTGGATTCTCACAGTTTTCCTTCCTGGATGACAGCCTGCAACATCCTGCACATAATTTTGGCGCCAAGGTTTAAGCTCATTGATCTTGGGGGATTTCTGCCTGCACCTCAAAATTGAGAAGGAAAACAGAAAACAAACATTCCATGGCAATTTCTCAGAGTCATGGGTAAAAAGAGAAATATGGGGGAAAGTATCTCCCCTTCCCAGTTTAGTTCCTGATACCTTCACTTTGGGTGAACTATTTATCATCTTTATCTCCTAAAACCACAGGAAAGAGAGAGATTGAACCAGTTTGGCAGTTTTCAAAAGATGCAGTCTATTCCTGCTCCATAGCTAATTGACATAAAGTAATAGCTTACTTTAACCCATGTGATAAGAGAGCACAGGAGACAAGATGTCTCCATTTTAGGTGATCTGGACATACACTAATCTCCATATACAGACAATATTTTATGATGGAGGAGGAGATATAACTACAATCTTGTCCCATCTCTCTGATAGCTAACCGTATTGCTCCTTTCCTTCTCTTTCAGGCAGGAATCAAAAGCTTCACTTGGAGGTGTACAGGCAAGATTCCCATAATATCAATGAAAATCTCCCCTCTGTGCATTTAGACAAACCCAGGTGGATATACACAAAACTACAAAGACAACATATACAAGAACCCCTCTCTCCAGTTGTAATGATAAAACAATCATATTAACTTCAAAAACTACTCTTGGAAATAAGTCTTACCACCACAGAGACAAACTTTGTGTTACTTTATTATTATGTTATAAGTACACATCTTTGGAGATGGACTTTCGAACATGGATAGAAAGCAGTTTTCAGAGGCTGTTGTCCTTGTCCAAAGAGCATAGGAACTGATTGCAGCTTCATTTAGATTAATTGTATTTTGTATAGACTCATAGAATTATGACCCTGTATTTATGATCTATATGATGCAAAAAATTGAATGATGAACAGTCTAATAAAAATAGGGTTAAATATGAAATGATTCACCTGATTACAGAAGTAAGTTCACTTATTTAGCAAGCATAGCTAGACAGTATTTCACATGAGAAAAATCTGGAGATTTTAGTAAATTGAAAGCATGGTATGATTCAATGATGTGATGTAGCAGCCTAAAAAAAAAGCTAATTTGACTTTAGGCTGCATTGAAAAAATCATGGTCTCCAGAATAAGGGAAATACTCTGCCCTCATCAAATCACATTTGGAGTATTATATTCAGTTTCTGATTCCATATAATAAATTCCAACCTTTCCAGAGGAAGATGACCATTTTTATGACAGAACTGGAGATCCATGGGAAGATCAATTAAAATAATTGGGGATATTTAGCTGAGAAAAGCAGATTTAGGAAGTCCATGATGTTTGAAGTGATTTGATGTGGAAGAAAGATTAGATTTAATCTACTTGGCTTTAAGGAAAGAACTGGAAGCAATATGTGTAAATTGTAGAGAAGAAGACTTAGATGGCATGTAAAGAATATCTTCTTAATAACCAATGTTATCCCAGAGTAAATGATTTTCCCTGAAATCAGGAAACTCTATACCAGTAGAGGTCTTCAAGCAGAGGCCAAATGACTACATATTAGGGATGTTGAGGAAGAGATTCCTGATCAGCAGCACTTTGGATCAGTAGCTCAGTGAAGGTTCTTCACATCCTGAAATTCTGTGATTGTTATTTATATTCATAAGGTTCACATTTTTTGCTTATTTAGAACAGAAAAGTTCAAAATTTCCACCAAGTACAATGATTCACACTTGAAATATGATTGAGGGGAGAATCAGATTGTAGAAACTAGGGGTTCTTCAAGCCCTGAAAGACATACTTGATCAGTCAAATGGTGAAGACATAAGGAAAACAGTGGAGATGAAGCACAAAATGGAAAAGGATAAAGAATTTTGCTTTGAACGTAATGGGGAGGGAGCAGAGGAAAGAAACATATTGGGGTGCCTGGTACATATAGTTTTAGTCCAAACATCTCCATGGTCTGAGGCATGAAACATGAGAGAAACAGAAAGGGGAAGGGTAGATATTTGCAGTTTTTCTTTCTCTTGGTGTTAGGTGAATAATAAGATGCAAAGATCATTGGCATGATGCTAAATCACAAATTGCATCAGACTTTTGTTAAGTTATATATTATCTTAGAGCTGCAAAGGGATTTTGAGATAATTTGCACTATTTAGCTTAATTCATTTCACAAATGGGTGCATTCACTCAAGGTGAACCTTACTTATCCTACTTTTTATAAAATTCATAAATCCATATGTCATAATTAGAATAAATGAAAAATAAACAAAAATCTTTACATTTCCACTTCAGTGATTTTTTTTCCCAGTGCTAGAACAAAACATTCAATTACATGACTGAGAGTTGAGCAGATGTTGAGGCAACTAGATGGCTCAGGGGATAGGGTTCTAGATCTGGCATTTAAACCTGAGCTTAGTATTGTATGACTCTAAGAAATCATTTAACTTCACTTTGCTCCAGTTTCCTCAATTGTAAAATGGGGATAATAATAGCTCATATCTCACAGGGACAGGAATATTGTGAGGCTCAAATTAAACAATGTTGATGAAAAGTACCTAGCCCAGTGCTAACACATTATTTCCTCCTTAAACATATAGTTTATTTCCTTGAATTATGCCTTAAGGTAGTGCAGCAGAACACTAGTAACATGCACCAGATTAAAATGTATTTGGTAAATATTTAACAAAATCAATAAAAAATACATATTATTATGTAGTTTCCCCAAGTCAACATGCAGCCATAAATATCTTTATATATGATTTACTTTTCATTAGAATTTGATACCACTGTTGTAAAGGGATAAATGATTGAAAAAAAATGGAGTTAAACATAACTCTTTTGGAAGTAACTCAATGGAAGCCTATTACAGTATTCTGAATTCCTCCATAGCCAAAAAATGTTCCCATTCACCAAAGGTTAGTCAATCAGAACAAGCTAAAGAATATCCAAGGACACCTCTCTGAAATGTGATTTGAATGCTTCTGGAATTCTTCCTTATTTTCTCCAGATGGAGAATCTGTTTGAGGAACTCTACACATGTGTTAAACACCTATTACAATTTTAAGTGAAATTATTTATTTTATCTTTTGTAACAGTCTATCTCATTTTAGTAAAGAATTAACCCCCTGGGACAGCTAGATGGCACAGTGGATAGAGCACCATCCCTGAAGTCAGGAGGATCTGAGTTCAAAATCGGCCTCAGACACATCCTAGCTGTGTGACCCTGGGCAAGTCACTTAACCCTAATTGCCTAAGGCCCCCCCCCCCCCCAAAAAAAAAAAAAAAAGGTAAAGAAAAGAATTCACCCCCTGAGCCATTGCTGTAAAAGGTACTTGATCTGGTTATCTTTTATTTTTTGTGATATGATCTTTAATACTTAGGTCATCAACATAAATTACTTGGGAGTCTACCTTCCAAGACACAATTACAAAATTCTTTTCATACAAATAAAGATATAAACTGGAGAAATATTAATTGCTCATGGGTAGACTGAACCAATTCGATAAAAATGACAATTTCACTTGAGCTCATTTGCTTATTCAGTGTCATATTAATAAAACTATGAAAGAATTATTTTAGAGTCAGAAAAATAATAAAAAAAATTCACCTGAAAGTTAAGAATATCAAGAAAAGCAATGAAAAATTGTAAAGGAATATTAAATTTCAAACTATATTATAAAGTAGTAATCATCAAAACAATCTTGGTACTGCTAAGAGAGTATTGGATCAGTAGATTAGATTCGATAGTTAATATATAGTAGTAAATGACCATAGTAATCTAGTATTTCATAAATCCAAAGATCCAACTTTTGAGGTAAAAACTCATCATTTGACAAAAATTTCTGAGAAAACTGGAAAATAATTAGGCAGAAATTAGACCTAGACTAACATCTCATATCATATATTAAGATAAGATCAAAATCATTTAGACATAAATGGTGTTATCATAAGTAAATTGAGTGAACCTGGGAAAATATTCTAAATCACTATTGATTAGAGAAATGCAAATTAAAACAACTCAGAGATATCACCTCATACCTATGATATTAACTAACATGACAGAAAAGGAAAATGGTAAATGCTGGAGGACATGTAATATTTGGGGGAGTTGTGAACTATTCCATTCTGGAGAACAAATTGGAGCCATGCCCAAAAGACCATAAATATCTGCAATATCACTATTAGGTCTGTATCCTAAAAAGAGTAAAGAAAAGCAAAATGGACCTATTTTTATAAAAATATTCATAGCAGCTCTTTTGAGGTAATGCCAATGAATTGAAGAATGGTTGAAGAGTTTGTACTATATAATTGTGAAGGAATACTATTGTGCTCTAAGAAATAATGAGCAAGATGATTTCAGAAAACTCTAGGAAGACTTATATGAACTTATATAAAGTGAAGTGAGCAGAATCAGTAGATCATTATATTCACTAATAGGAGTATTATAAGAATGATCAACTATGAAGGATTCAGTTAATCTGATCAAGACCAAGATTATTCCAGAGGACCGGTGATTCTATCTTTAGAGAGAACTAATTTACTCAATACAAATTCAAGCATGTTTTTAAAATTTTCTTTATTTTTTTTCTCCTTTTTTGGGCGTGGACCTGTTTTCTTTTGCAATATGGCTAATATAGAAATATGTTTTGCATAACTTCACATGTCTAATTGCTATCACACTGTTTGTTTTCTCAAGGGAGAGGGAAAAAACCATGAGGGAGTGAGATAAATTGAAACTCAAAATTTTAAAATAATTAATGTTAAATATTTTCACATGAAACTGGGAAATAGTTAATGAAATAAAATATATTGAAAAAATATTTAGGCTATGTATCCATTTTGTTTGTTGTTTCCTACCTAACTTCTTTCAAAGTGCTTCCTTGTCTTCTCAACAATTCTTATTAAATATTGAACTCTATTCTAAGTCATTTATGTTTGAAGATTTATTTAGCAGTGAGTTATTGAATTCAGTTATTTCAGATTCTTCCTTCTCTAGTGTAGTTCCATTGATTCACTTTTATATTTTTAAAAACCAGTATCTAATACTTTAGTTAATCTCTACAAATATATTTTATATGTTATCTTTTATATATATATATATAACATATATAACATTATATATCATATAATATATGTTGTAACATATTTTGAGGTTGTGCTGCTTCCTCTTTATTTCTATCTTTTTCATTGTTTTCTTTTAGGCTCTAAGTCTGTTATTATTCCAAGTGGATTTTGATGTTATTTTGTCTAAACTGGAAAACATCCCCTTGATAGTTTGATTGAAATAGCTCTAAACACGTAAATTAATTTTGCTAATTTTATTATTTTTGTTATATTGATTCAGTATAGCTTTAAGAACTATTTGAATATCCCTTAAATTACTCAAGTAGTTTTCTATTTCTTTAAGGAACAGTTTGTAATTGTAATAATAAAAGTATTGGGATTTCTTTGATTTAATGACTCCTAGATAGATATCACATTTTTTAAGTTAGTTATTGTGAATATGACTTACTTTTTTCTAATTCTCTCTTGCATTTTTATTACAGCTATGTGTAAATACTGTGGATTTGGGGGCTTATTTTTAACCCTAATATATCTCTAGCCATTGGTTCAATTAACGCCTTTTGCCTCTATTTGCTACACTGGGGCTCTATATTAAGAAGTCCTTGTTGAAAAGAAACATTCTGCCTGACACAAAGCATTTGGTTGGTCATCTTTCTCCCCAGTTCCTTTCCCTGTGTGTCAAGGCCATTTCTGCCCTAGTCCCTCCTCCACTTATGTCTCTCTGTTTTCGCTTCAATACTGGAAGGCTGTCCTGTCTGCCAAAAAGGCAAGATGGTCAGGCAGCCCTAGAGCCATGCAAACAGCTTGACTTTGCACCAGAGAGTCTGGGCAGCTGAGTCACATTTTGACCTCCTTCATCTGCTAATCTCAAAACTTTGGGATCCATACAAACTTTTTCCTGATGGGGGCTCTGCACCAAAGTGTCTCCAGGAGCTGAGTTGAAGAGCTTAACTCTATGCTCCCAGCAAAACCACCCAAAAACAAACAAACAAACCAAAAAAAAAAAAAAAACAAATACGCAAACAACCCTATTTTAATATCCTGTCATCCCTGAGCTGCTAATGTAAATTTTCTTAGGACAATATGCTACCAAAAATACTTTCTTTTCCACATGAAAAAAGATAGCAACTACATTTGAAATTTATTTACTTTATTACTTAGCTTATTCCAAGAAGATAAATGTAAGCATGCCTCTCTCTTTTTTGTGAGTAGTACTCTTGATTTAATGCTATTAAAAAAAAATCCCAAGAATTTAAATGTATTGCATTGTTTTTATATTGAACTATCCAAAAGGTGAGCTATATTTAGGTTATATATTGTAATCCTTGTTCTAAAGCACTTTTTCTTTCCTTACATTTCAGCTACTTTTAAAGTTTCACTCAAATGCCCTGAAATACATTAGGTAGACTTTGTTTATGTATTTTTTGGAATGTAAATTTTAAAAATCATTTTAAACTTCAATATAAAATGAGGAAAGAAAAAGAAAATATTTCCATGTACATAGTAGGACATAAGAGAGCATTAAATATAAAGCAATAAATTTCCATTTAAAGAAAACCTGTTTAATAAATACTACACAATGTTTTCAAAACTACCTAGCTTTTTTTTTTTTTTTTGCTTCCTTCAAGGTTTTATTTTTTTTTCTAATGTGTTTTAAAATTTGTTTTTTTTTCCTCCCTCTAGAAAAGGCTACAATTAAGCACACACACACACACACACACACACACACACACACACACTCCTATAGGCATCTACACACATACATAGATATCTATAAATATACACATACACACACATATATTTATAAATATGTAAGACCACACTATATATATTTCTTTTTGTCATTTCCTTCTCTGGAGGTTTATGCTCAAGCATCTTCCTTCATAGGTCCAATCTTTCCAGGTTTTTCTAATTCAATCAGTGCATCATTTCTTGTATTAATTAATTTCTTATATCACAGCAACATCTCAATACAATCATATCCATCTGAAAGATTGCCTATGACCCAATTTCCTGCTTTCCTTCTAGGCTGCATTGGTTTTATTTATACAAGAGAATTTTAACTTAATCATTTTAATTAATTAATTTATAATAAAAATAATACTTTTTTATTATTTTAATAAATAATTAATTTGAAAGAACAAGGATTTCAAAGAAAATATGGAAAATAAAAAAATTGTGATGACATTGAGTAAATAGATTAGTTAGGTAAAATTTTAATTTTTTATTAAATTGGCTTTACCTATCCATGAACAATAAATATTATTCCATTTATTTAAATCTGACCTAATTTTTATAAAAAGTATTTTAAGTTTATTCCTGTGTCTGTTTTATCAGGCATATATAAAATATCATCTAGGTATTTTAAATAACCTAAAACATTATTAAATAATATTGGTGACACATGATATATTTTCCTTACTTTTCTCTTTTAATTAAATTTATTTTATTTTTAATTTTGTTTGAGATCATGGTTACTACCCATGCTTTAAAAAAAAAGGAACTAATAAAATCTATTCCAACTCTGAATGCAACATAGTGTTGAATTCAGAGTTTTCATCCATTTTGCTGGGATTAGATAGACTTTAGATATGAATTAGAAGTCATTGAATCCAACCCCTTTATGTTACTGAAGGGGAAACTGAGGCTCAGGGTGGTTAAATAATTTGCCCAAGTTCACTTAAGTCCTCTGGTTCTATCACAACTGCATGATACTACCTCAGAATAATCTTTAAAGAATAGTAAGTGACAACTGACAAAGAGTCAATCTCTAAGGTAGAATATGCTGAAATTTCTCTCCTTTCAGCACTGATTTCCCCAAAATGTGTTTCCATAACTTAGATATCAGGTCAATTTGAATTCAGATATTATTTGCAGTTAGCCTCTTTCACTACAGAAAACTGGATTTTTTGTAAAATCATAATCTTTAATTATTGCAATTGGTTTGTGACTTCTATATGTGGGTTTTCTCACCATCTGTATGGAATTTGACTCATCCGTGACTTCTTATCCTCTGATCGCCATCCATGTTTTTTTCTAGTTCTACATAAAGAGCTAAGCAAATGTATTAGATTCTTTATTCTGGATCTTTTTATACTTCAGGGGTATCAATGTTGTACTTAAGCTCTTGATCTTTCTTTATTCTTACTATATTATTAGCCTATCTCTATTGTCAATCACATATTTCTTAAGTGATAATCTTTTCTCTTAGGTCATTATTAGAAATGTCTTGCATCCTTTGTGCATCCAATTTATATTTCTCCATTGACCTCTGGGTCATTAACAACTTTTACTCTTCAGAGATTGTGTTGTTGTTCAGTCATTCAATCGTTTCCAACTCTTCATGAGTTCATGGATCATAGCACGCCAGGCCCTTTAAGGATAGATTACATTATCTCTCAAAGTCTGTCAGACATTGTAGCAGTCCAATACTCACAACCAAAGAATTGTAAAGAATAATTTACACATATTTGTTCCTATTAAAATAGATGATAAGGAATTTCTTAAGCAGAATTGGAATTATAATGATGTAAACTGTGTCCCCTTTAATCTTTGGAGGGGCCCTAATGCAAATTGTTTCCCCTTTAATTTGTAGGGGAAAGGTTGGAAAGGCCCTGATGTAAACTGTCGGGGAAGGGTGGTCCTGAGTCTCAAACTTTCCCCCCTCTGGGAGCTACACACCCTTCTGTCCGGGAGGGAAACTCCCCAGATAAATAATCTCATTCAATTGGAAATCTCAGCCTGAGGCTTAGCCAAGGCTCTCTATTGAGTTGAAGATTAGTCCCTGGAACTGCTCTCAGCTCAGGATCCAATATAAATCCAATATAACCAGACACTTGTCAATCTATCTCTGCTAATTCCTAATCAGGAAAGCTTGCTGAGAAGTTGGTTCTTCTTAGTGTAAACCCATTTTTGCAAAAATCCTAACAGGAGTTTGCCTGCTAAGAAAGCTGTCTTCTTAGGGTGCTGTTTTCTTAGTGTAAATAAATCCTCTTTTGCCACACAGACTTCAGGTTTGTGAATTCTTTCTGCAAAGAATCTGCGACATCGACCAGAGGGGATCTCTTATCCTCAATTCTCACCAATAGGAGCATTGGTCAACTGAAGGATTAATCGATGTAACTTTTAGAAACTAGCTAGTTTAAAAAAAAAAAAGGATATTAGTCAATAGACTGGAAGATCATCATCCCTGGTAATGGAGAAGAGAGATTCAGTTATAAAGGAAGAAGCCAGCTTTTGGCAAATAATTACTCTTTACCTCTCTTTTTGAACATTTTTTTCCAGAGTCCATGAGCAGAGTAGGTGGGTGGCAAGAGGAAGGGCTCTCTTCTCTTCTCTCCTCCTACCCTTTAGCAATAATGACAAATGGTAATAGTTTGACTTTTCCCTAGAGAGCTATGGATGGAGATTCAATTCTGGTGGTCTGGAGTTGAGCTGTGTAGGGAAGATTTCCTGTCCAGGTAAAATTTTAATTGGGACTAAAAGAAAGTTGGGGAATGAAGAAGAGGAAGTGTTCTAGGCATGAGGGGCAGTCAGGGAGAATTCATAAAGGCAAGAGATGAGGTGTCTTGTTCCTCAAAATAGCCAGGAGAACAGTGTCATTAGATTGAAGAGTAAGTGTTGCTGAGTAAGGTGTGAAAAGACTGAAAAGATAGAAGGGGATTATGTTATGAAGAACTTTAAATGTCAAATAAAATTTTGTATTTGCTCTTGGAGGCAATAAGAAGCTATTGGAATTTATTGAGTAGAGAATAACATGATTTGACAGTGATTTAGAAAAATTGCTTTAGTAGCAGAATGAAGAATGGATTGGAATGGGGAGAGACTGGAGGTACAACCAGAAGCAAACTATTGTAATAATCAATGTATGAGGTGATGAAGGATTGTACTAGAAGTATTCAAAAGATGTTGCAAAAGTGAAATCAAGAGACAAGAAACGGGGTATAAGGGTGGGGTGGAGATAGTGAAGAATGCAGGATGACTCCTTGGTTGAGAATCTCAGGAAATGATAGAAGGTAATAGGTATTCAGTGGAGTATATTGAAAAGAGAAGTAATATGGCCATATTTAAGCTTCAGAAAATCCATTTGTTGACTTTTGGAGTCATTTTTGGTTTGTTCCTTAGCCATTTTAATGTATTATTATTATTAATTTTGTGGTAAGAACAAAGCTCCCATATAGTCCCATGGTTTTTAAAAAGACATAAAAACCTAGTAAATTGTTAAGACAATGAAGGGATTACAGTTTTTGTACTTTTTAGTATTCTTACCATGATTGGATGAAGTGCCCTCACCTAAAGAGGTAATGAAATTTATTTTGCTGATATAGTATTCAAATTTGTTTTAAATACAGCTGAAAAAAAAAAAAAACTACTAAAGTTTCCCAAATGAGAGCCCTTTTCTGTGAGTACCATTTTTTCTTTAATAGACAAATATTAGAGTCTGTTTTTGTTTTGTTTTGCTTTTACTTTACTCATCTGCATGTTATTTCCAAGATGGCCTTTACAATACCTCAGTAATGTGATCATTATTTAGAGGGCTGGAATCTCAAAGTAAGGAGGGCATATGAATTCGCCAAGTAGTACTGCTTAAGGAGACTAAAAAAAGAAACACCTTGGACTCATTAGTGACCAAGTTCTTCTGCCAGAGAATAATTGCATTTGTTTTGGAGCCCATCTGTCTATCCCTACTATTTAAGAAAATGGTTTTTAATGATTCTGGTTTGAACAAAGGACCTGGGAAATGCTTTAATCATCACCTATTGGTTTTCAACGTGGCATTCAGTTCTGCTTTTTTTTTTCAGCCTCCATCAAGCTGAGTATATCCCTTTGTAGTCAATTTGCTCTAGTGGATAGAACCTTGGAGTAGGTATCAGGAGAGCTGGGACAGAATTCCAGCACTCTGCTGATTTAGTGTATTGTTATGGGCAAATTACCTAACAAAAGTTATAGGACTACATTTCCCAATCTGTAAAAATAGGCATAATAACTGTTGTGCTTTCCTTAAGTATAAAGTAAAAAGTATTATATTATAAGACATGACATGAAATTATGACTCACAGATCCATGGGTCCAGGAATTTCTAGGGAAACCATATCAAAGGTCTAGTGAAAAAGGAGGCAGTGTGTTTAGTAAAACAATATCTTCTGTCTATCCTTTCTTGTCTCTTTTTGTTTAATTGTTATGGGAGTTAATGTCTGCTGGGAACTTGTGTACTTGCAGAAGGAGAATAGATTTCAGATAAATGGACTAGACAGGGAAGTATGTGTAGTGTTTGGTTTGGTTTTCTGGAGATCTTTGGGACAGCCTTCTTTTCAGTAGATTAACCACCACAAGAGTAGCCAGGTATTAAAGTACAAACCCTTTATTATCTCCTTCAATCTTGTCTCCTTCACCTGGGGCCTGAGATAGCTTTCTTAGAGGCCTTCTGGAGTCTTGGTTTCAGTGGAGAAGTGTAGGGGGACAGGCCAGCCATGATGCTGATGAATCTCTCTTCTTGGTTCCAAGAGCTTGAGCTCCCATCTCCAGTCCACTTGTCTTCTCTGGCTCTGACTCTGGTTGAGGCTCCCAGCTTACATTCTCTCTTATAATTACATTATCATAGGTGTGACTCTTGTAGAACTATATTAAGCACTAAGTATAAGTGCTGAACTTGGGAACTATTAATCACCATGCTAAACTAGATAACCATTGTATTTATTAATTCCACTGAGTTAGCACCTTATAAAAATCAGAATTCTGGCCCATAACAAGTATGTCTGATGTACCTTCCAGGGCTCAAAGCCTGATTCTTCTGTATTGGGTTCTGGGGCATTAGAGACTGATAGAAACAGATAATCATTATAGGAAACGAGATCCGGGACAGTTTTGTGGGCTAAAGCAAATATTATCAGTCCAGTGATTTTTCCAAAATTCTATGAAAACTTATCTTAAACATTCTGTGTGGCTTAACAATGAATTTTTTAGTACTCTATGCAATTCACTCATTACTATAATAAGCCTTGTCATTTAGATCCAAAGATATGTTTTTCTCTATCCTCCTTGCAGCTAAAGCCTTTTCATTTGTGTACAGAAACTCATTTGGTAATCAATGGGAGATTGGCAAATAGTAGATCATAGTCCAAAAACTATTACTCTGAGAGGAACAATGAAACATTGGGGGACTTTGGAACATGGTAGTATGGAGGCGTAGCTTGAGTTTGAAAAGAGGAAGACTCATCTTCCTAAATTCAAATCCAGTCTCAGACACTAAGTTTTGTCACCTTGAGCAAATCATTTAAATCTATGCCTGTTTCCTCATCTATAAAATGAACTAAAGAATGACAAATTACTTCAGTATCTTTGCTAAGAGAACCCCAATTTGGATCACAGAGTTTGATGTGACTGAAATGACTGAACAACAAATGTAAAAATGGCCAATGAAGGTTTCATACCAGTGTCAGAACCAGAATCAAATTAACTTACTACATAAATTTCTATACTGAGACCATATTATATATCCTTCCTTCTGAGTTAGGATACCTTGCCCCACCAGGAAATCCCAGTTTTTAAGGATCTTTTCTGCTGTTAGCTTCCCAGCATTCTGCTATATGGAAAAATATAACAGAATGGTTGATCCACTGTCTCTTTCCAGGAAAAGCTCATGAAAATTGTCTAGGGAGCAGAGCTGATATCACATACCCAAATGTAAAATCTTTAGCCTGTTTCACTGGCCAGGTCTGGTGAAAGCTGATCCTAGTAGATTAGTTTCTAGATTAGAACAATATCTAAGACATTTGAGGGACATATAACAGTTAAGAAAAGGCAAATTATTTAGCCATGGCAAGGAAAGGACTGACCACAGTCATGTCAGTCAATAAATGCTTATTAAGCATCTACTATGTGCCAGGACACTATGCTTTGGGAATGAAAAAAGTTTATAATCTATGTACAATTATATATATAATATATATGTTATATATATTATATAATATATAATAAATAATTATTTATAATAAATAATAAAATATACAACTATGTACACAAGCTATATGCAGGATGAGTTAGAGGTAATCAATAGAGAGAAAGTGCTATAACAAATGGGAGTTTGGAAAGGCTTCCTACAGAAGGTAGAATTTTAGCTAGGATCTGAAGGAATCCAAGGAAGTCAAAAGACAGAGATTAGGAGGGAGAGAATTCCAGGGAATGCTGGAACCAGCGAAAATATCTAGAACCAAGAGACAGAACATCATGCAAGGAATAACAAGGATGCTAATGTCAATGGATTTTAGAGCATGTGGGTAAGTGTAAAAATACTGGAAATATGTGAGGAAGGATCAAGGAGGTTATGAAGGGTTTCAGAGAATAAAACAAGGTAATAGGAAGCCATTTGGAATTTATTAAAGAAGGAGATCAGATGAGATGGTCAGATCTATGTTGTAGGAAGATCATTTTGATAGCTAAATGAAGAATGGACTGGAGAAGGGAGAGCCTTGTCCCAACAAGAATACAAAACTTGGCTAAAGCAGATATAGGTTCTTCTCATTTCCATACATAAATGAAGTCTGGTCAAAAGGGCATGATGTCCTGATATATGTGGGACATGTCATGGAACATAGCACTGAATATATACCAAGTTACTGATTTTCCTTTTTTAGACTTCAGTGATCATCAAATTGCATCAATAGTGATATAAATTGAATTGTAGCTCCTGAGCCAATAAAATTTCAGGGACAATTTCTATGTCTTTTAGAAAAAAAATAGCCTCATCTATATGTTTTAGGATCCTGTCTGATATTATTATTATCACAGCCTGGCTCTTCAGAGTTGTGAGACTTTATAGTAGTTTTGAACTAATGGTCAGGCAGGAGTTGTACAGTTATTTGCACTACTCATTTGAACTAAAGATTATGCAGTCCCTGTATAATTCTATGAGATACAATTAAACAACAGCAACTACCATAATGAACAAAAAAGTTCAACGAATGAAAAATGATTATTATCAAATTACACAAAATTATCCCAAATTACCATAATATTACAAATATCTAACATTACTTGACAAGCTTCTTTCATGGTATAGAAATTATATGTAGGATATATCATATTCGCACATGGGATGGTATATACATGCTCATAATTCAAAAGCAAATAAATATTTTTATCAAAAAAAGATGGGCCAAGTTTATAGCAAACAAGCATTTAAAACTATACTATATGCATATATAGGAAGTGAAGTGAAAATGGTGAAATTAATCTGGGTTGTGCATACTGATTGTTACTAAATCCTTTGAATAATTACTGCTTTGCAACATAGTTTGAGGTCTTCTATTGCTAATCCTGATTCCTCTATATTTCTTCTTCACTGTTGCCCATGAGATTTTTTTTACTTTTTGTTCTTTCAGATGATTTAAAAATTTTTTACATGTTCTTTAAAGTATGAGTGGTATAGTATGAGATAGATTAATTTAGACAGTATTGTCATCTTTATTATATTGATTTAATCTACCCATGAACAATTACTATTTCTTCAATTAACTTGGTACACTTTTCTGTCTTTCTTTTAATTTTTCTCTCTCCCTTCTGTTTCCTTCTTTTTTTTTTTTTTCAGTTGAGCTGGATGCATTTTTCCATCGAGTGCATTGTCTATGTATACATAATGGGTGCTCTAAGCTGTGGGTTGTATAGTGGATAGAGTGTTGTGTCAGGGGTCAGACATTTGCTAAATATGTGATCCTAGGTAAGTCACTTAACTTATTTGTCTCAATTTCCTCATGTATAAAATGGAGATAATAATAGAGTTGTTAGGAGGAGCAAATGAGATAATTGTAGCACAATCTCTGAAATATAATATGCATTATATGAATGTTAATCATCATTATAATTATTATTATTATACCCCAATTTGGTTCAGATGAAAGGGATATTCAAGTGAAGAACCTATGTTTTTCTTCAGTTTGTATAACCTTTCCTTTGCCTACCCAAATTATGTGAGAAAGCAAGTTTTCCTTCCATTTTTCCCTTTTCTTTCCTCCCTTTTTCTTCATTCTTTTAAGATCACCCAAACATTACAAAACTACTCTCATCCTCCTTCTTATTGAATTATCTCTAAAACTCTTGATGAAATTGGAGTACTGAAATAACATTTGCTTTCCTTATCAGAATGTAAGCACTTTTAATCACAAATGTTTAGAAATGTTTTCATTTTTATTAAAAGTACTTTTTCTCCCTCCTCTAGCTACGTGGCACAATGGGTAGAATTCTAGACTGGGAGTCGAGGCCTGAATTCAAATCTGTCCTTAGACCAGCTGTGTGACCCACAGCAAGGCTGCTTCAATTTTATCAGTTGTAAAAAGAGAACAATAGCACTTATTTTTCAGAATTGTGGTGAGGACCAAATGAGATAATCTTTGTAAAGGCCTTTCACAAACCTTAAATCACTAGATAATCACTTTATGATGCCTATCATTTTGCTGAGTAAGTTATTTTATGCTGTAAGCCTTCATATTTTGCTTTTTGCAAAATTATATGCTATTATTATATGCTAAATTCTCTTCTCTGTTATAGTGTTAATTGACAAATCACATTTGATACTGACTGTGGTATGTGAATTCTCTCTTTTTCGCTGTTTGTAGTATTTTTTCTTTGACTATATTGCTTTGGATTTGGGTTTTCATTTTAAGGTTTCTTTCAGAACCCAACCATTTTTATTCCATTTTTACTTTTTATTGTTGTTGTTGTTGTTTTTACTAAGCTGGGTAGTTTTCATGAATTCTTTTTTGAAATATGCATTTCGACTTCCCTCCCCATCCTTCACTCTCTTACTCCTTTCTTTTCTCTCTCCCTCTCTCCCTTCTCTTCCCTTCTTCTTTTTCTCCCTCCCTCTCTTTCCCTCCTTTCCTCTCTTTCTCCTTTACTCTCCCTTTTCTTCTCTTCCCCCTCTCTTTTTCACACACTCTCTCTCTGTCCTTCCATCTCCATCTCCTAATTTCTCTCCCTCCCTTCTCTTTCCCTTTCTTCCTCCCTCCCTGCACAGAATTAAAATGAGGGGAAAGAACAGAATTTCTTGTGCTTTAAATAAATCTAAAAAAAGGAAGGATGACAATCGTGATCTCAGACAAGGTCATGGTTAAAAAAAATGTTTTAAAATATAATCAGAGAAACCACATTATTCTTAAAAGCATCATACGTAGTGAAAGTATGTTAATATTTAACACGTTTATACTAGATTTAATATCATCTAAAGTACTTAAAGGAAAAATTTGTTGAGTAACAAGAATAAAGAGAGTAAAATTACAGTAGTTGGGATCTTCAATATGTCTCTTTTAGGACTAGGAAAAAAAATATAAAATATAGATGATAAGAATTAAGAACCTCAGTAGAATTTTAGGAAAGATAAATATGTTATAACTTATGTGATTACTGAATGAGAATAAAAAGAGCATATACTTTTGTCAATTTTATCTCTTTTTTGACCTTCATAATTTTTATTTTTGTGTTTAGTTATTTTTATTTGTTCTATTTCTGGTTTTGTTTGTTTATTTCATGACCAATTCGTTGGTGTGTTCCTAGTCTTTTTTCTTTTTCTTTTTTCTTTCTTTTTTTTTTCTCCTGAGACAATTGGGGTTAAGTGACTTGTCCCAGATCACTCAGGTAGGGAGTGTTAAATGTCTGAAGCCAGATTTGAACTCAGGTCCTCCTGACTTCAGGGCGGGTACTGCACCATGCAGCTACCATGCAGTTGCCCCTTAGTCTCTTTTCTTGCTAAAAAATGTTTAAAAATAAAAATTTACCCTAAAGAATTGCTTCTACTGTATCACCACAGTTTTCATATGTTTTGTCATTGTTATAATTTTCCTCAAAGAAATTATCTATTGTCAATCATGTGGTATTTAATCTTCATTCAAGTTTGAATCTATCTTTTAGTGTACTTTATTGATTATAATTTTCATTTCAAAGCTCCCATGCCAATCAGTAGTGGAATCAATTTGTGAATAACCTTTGCACATTCAACCTGTAGGAAATAGGGAAACCTACTCTTAAAAATGAACAGCCAAACAAATGAATGAATCAAACAAATAAAACTAAAAGCATTATCTATAATGCTATAATCTATAGTGGCTTTTCCAATAAAATCAGGGATCAGAACAAAGGTATTCATTGCCATCACTAATTATTTCATGTAATTCTAGAAATGTTAATGATAAATAAGAAAAAAAAAATCAAGGGAGTTGTTGATTCTTTGATTTTGAAGGGGATCAATGGATTTATGGGATTTTATCTTGAACTGTATGTAAATTGGATTTAAATGAGGCAGAGTTGCATAATGTCATCAGTCCCACTCTTTCAGAGTCATCAAAGTGCAGAGGAAAGGACAAAAATCAAGACTTCTGACAATAGCCCAGGATAAAGTGGATGGTCTTGGTGTCTTTGAAATCTGACTAAACTTTATAGATTCCACAGTGCCTGTTTCAGCTGCCTTCATATACATTGGAACAAATTGTTCTCATCTACCCATTCTACCAGGAGAAGTCTTCACATGCTTGGGGTAGATACTCCTCTATTTCACCAATAGGTTTAAGGTTTGTCAGTTACTTTTAACCTGGTTTAGCCCATATGTCAAGATAGTTTTACTTGATATGACACATCACATATCCTGTAGCTTCTTGGAGCCACAAGTGAGAATTAGGTGATAGGTAGATACCAAAGGTATCTTCAAAAGAGCAATATCTCATATCCTCCTGACAGGAAAAAAAAAAAAAAACCTCACTGTTTGTGAATCATAAGTTAGTTTATTCAGAGGCCTAAAATAAATTCACAAAACATCAGTCTAGAAAGACTATTTATATAATGTATAATGTAAATAATGTATAATTTAATACATACCAACAAAATTTAGCAGGAAGAGTCATAAAGAGATGTTCTATTAAAATGAGTGTAGATTATATGAAATTTTGGGGAATCCATTAATCAAGGTAAATACTAAGATTATGTTATAATTACAAAATAATTTTAGTAGAAATAAATTAAAAATTCAAATTATTTGAGAGATATTAATTGAACAAAAATAAATAAGAAGGTAGATTTAATAGTACGAGATTTCAAAGTATACTAAAATGTGATAATTATGAAAACTATTTGTACTGTTTAAAACTTAGAACAGTTAATTATTGTAACTGATTTGGTGCAAAAGTCCTAGAAATAATTACACACAATAGTATTATACTCAATAAACCAAGATATCCAACTATTTGAGTACAGACTCATTATTTAAAAACTTTTGGGAGTGCTGGAAAGAAGTATAGGAGAAATTAGCTTTAGAAATTAGATGTTAACCAGTATCCCACAGAATAAACTCTAAGACAATATATGAACTAGATATGAGATCATAAAAATACCACTCCTTTAATATTCCAGATTAATAACCTTTTTTTATTCCTGATTCCCCAATTTTTCTTATCCTACATATCCAGTCAGTTGACAAACCTTTTTTTTTTTGAACTTCTGAACCAGCTTTCAAATTTGAGTCCTTCTTTACTCAGAGAACCACAACCTTAACTCACTCCTCCTTATGAGCAAGAGACTAATGATGAAATGGCTTCTGAATTGGTCTTCCTGGCTCGAGTTGCTATTTCCACCAGTTTATCATCTCTATAAATTTCAAAATGATTGTTCAAAGAAGTGCCTTTCTGTACATGGAAATTCCCTTATTCAATAAACTTCAATAGACTCTAACAGCCTCTAGGATGAAAACTCTTCATGGTGTGGCTCCAACTTATCTTGCTGGTCTCATTGTATATTATCCCTTCCCCCCTTCCTCCCCCAATACTCAGTGATCGAGCCATAATTAGCTAACTTCCTTTTATGTGTTATTCCATCTCATGTCTGTTATTTGCACTGTGTATTTCCAGTACCTGGAATGCATTCTTTCCTTACTTTTAACTGAAAAAATCCTTCTTTATCTTCAAACATCACCTTCTCCATGAATCATTCTTGTTTTCTCAAATACCAGTGCCCCCTCTACCTATCTTATATTTATTCTTTTTGTTTTTGTCCTATGAATGCTTGTATAGAATATTTATTGTCAATACAGAGTATTTGTTGTCCCTACTGTTAAACTGTAAGATCTTTGGAAATAGAATTTGCTTTATTCATTGAATTTGTAGCCCTAGTGTTTAAAGCACTTAACATATAGAATATTCTTAAATTCTTGTTGATTGATTGATAGCATAAACAAATTAAAGGAGTTGAAAGGACACTTTTCACAACTATAAATATGATAAGATTTTGATCAAAGTAGGAATACTAGGGATAACACACAAGAGAGAGACAGAGGCAAAGAGACAAAGATGGAGAGATATAGAGATACAGAGAGACAGAGAGAAACAGAGAGACAGAGAGACCCACAGAGAAAAAATGATAGATGGAAGACAGAAAAATAGAAAGATGCAGATAGATGGATAGATCAAGGAAATATCATCTTTTCAATAGCCCAGTCATCCAATATATGATTGTGATAACAGTTTCTTGTTTACTAATTAGAACTGCAAAATTTTAGGTAAATGACAGTAACTTAAAGGATAATACTGCTTTTTCTTGCAGCTGTTGCTATAATTGAAGGATCTTTCTAGTTGCTGAGTGACTGAGAGGGAGAGAGAGAGAAAGAAAGAGAGCGAGAGAGCCTTTATTAAAAACTGACAATGTGCCAAGCTCTGTGCTAATTTCTGAGAATACATATATAAATAAGCAAGACAGTCCTTGTCCCCCCAAAAGCTTATATTTTAGTGGGAGAGAAGGTATCAAAAAAGAGAAGCTGAAAAAAGCATGGGGAAGGGGAATGAGAATGATGTAGAGAGACCTAGTTCTGAGTAAGACAAAATGAAATCTCGGAATCTATAAATAAAATAAACATTTTGATTATCTAGTATTAAAAAATGTTGCAAAAACAAAATTAGTTTAAGTAGAAATAGAAAGAAGATAGTTAACTGGGAATATAAAATTTTGCAGCAAAAGTCTCTAAGGTTTAGTATATACCATATAGGGAATTGGTACAAATATAAGATAACAAGGGCTATTTGCAATAAACAAATGGTAAATGGATATGAATAGAAGGTTCTTACAAGAAAGCAATCAATAACTTCATGAAAAAATGCTCCAAATTACTAATAATAAAACAACAACAAATTAAAACAAAAATTTTACTTCATAGTCATTAGATTGACAAAGATGACAAAAATGGTAAATGAAAATTCTTGGAGAGATTGTAGAACAGGCATATGAATGTCTTGCTGGCTCTGAAGGTTTGAATGTTGAACCAAGAAGGGGCAAGGTAAGGACAGAGATGGGGGAAGGGCTAAGAAATGCCATTTTTTCAGCAGTCCAGTCATCCAATGTTTGATTATGACAAGCTTCCCAGCTTACTAATTAGAACTGCAAAATTTCAGGTGAATGACAGTAGCTTAAATGCTAATAGTGCTTTTTTGCAGCTGCAACTGCTAGGCAGCTAATGCTATAATTGATGGATGCTGCCAGTTGCTGAGATGGATGGAAATTAATACTTAAATTACCATTGTTAGAGGTCATAATCACATTTTCATTTATATCCCTAATGCAGGGTGCTTATATTACTTGTGTATACTGTTGTTCTTGGGGGAAATCATACTGTTTTTTATTTAGATGACATGCTACCCCTTTAAAAGACTTATTTTCTACATTGAGTAGTGATGTAAAGGATGAAAAATAGTTTGGATAAAGGAAAAGTTAAATTAATTGTTAAAAGACTATAAAATGTTTGTAACAGTTAGAGATGAACATTTTGATACCAGAAAAGAATAGGAAAATAGCTTTGTTTAATGAAAATTGCTAAAATATGTGTGCAAGGAAACACTTTTTGCATGGAATTTAAGGAGTTTTAGACAGAAAATGAACTGTGGCACAAATATAAACACTTAAGTTGACTTGTAAAATATGTAGGATGATGTCTCGGCTATGCATGAAAAGTTTGATGGTTAAGAGGGTAAAAAACCAAACATTTATTAATTATTGGAAAAAATTTTCATGAATATTAAAAAAAATTCAAAGATATGAAATGATCTTTAGCGGTCGAAGACTTTAAAGCTATAGGGCATTGTGGTCACTCAACTCATTTTTAATATAACTGCTTTATTATTTATTAAGAAAATAAAAATGAAGAAACATAAATATGTGAAAATTAAATTTGATGAGGAGTTATCTTGTAGATGAAAAGTGAGAAACAAAACAGGAGGCTCTGATTGTAGTAATGTAAAGATAAAGGAAATAAAAGGTAAATGTGGTAAGATGAAGAAATGAAGAATTTGACAGAGGATGAAAGAAATGACAAGAATCTAAAAGCTGCTTTTTGGAGCAGTATGGAGAGATCAAGAACAGGAAGCTGACAAGAAAGTTTTTGCTTCTTGATTCTGACTAGCTGAACAAAAATTATAATCTCAACTATTGCCCTTTAGAATCACTCAGGACCTGTCAGATGTGTCTGTTGTTCTTCTTTGAAAGGGAAAAGAAGGGAAGGAGAGGTACTATTGCTGCCTTTCTAGATGTGGTGAGTTGGCTAGATTCATTTGTCTTGCACAGAAAGTTGCTCTGAGCTCTTTGTTATATGCTCTTTCTGATTGTATAATATAGCATTCTGGTGAGTCTTAGCTAGTTTATACAGAACAGAAATAGCTAACCTGATTAACCCATTAATTTTCTGCCTTAAATAATTTTCCTTTTAGGGGTCAATGTAAGCTGAACAAACTTGCAAATGTTACATTTGAGTGTAGAAGAAAAGAAGCTTTACTCAGCTGGAGGGTGATTGACAACTGGTTAAAAGAAGCCAGTTTTGTATGTTATACATGTACCTGAATGGACTAATGAGATCAAAGTCTCTTTTAATGCATTGCCTTACGCCCAATGGGTTCTTATAAAGTTGTGTCTATTCTCCCTCATCAATAATGGTGCAAGCATTAGTAGGCAAATATGATCTAGGTTATGCATGGACAATGATTTATCATGAAATGGATTTAATATGAGGATCCACGATACTGTCATCTATTTTGCCTTATTTCAAAATAAATTATCATGTTTAAGATTAGAAAATACCATTACTTTGAGTGGTTGGTTTATATAAATGGGGGTTCTGGAGTTAAGGTGTTGGTAGAGGATTACTCTGGGATCTTACCCTGGATCCTGAGAGAATCTGAGTATAAGTTGGTTCTTACCAACTACATGGTTGGTTCTTATCTGGGAATCTGGACCAGCTAATGTGAAATTAAGTTGGAGATAATCAAACAATTTAGAGATTAAATGGGTGTCTATACAACCATGGGAGAAGTATGAGATCCTAACATAGAATATTGTGATAGCCCACTTGACCTGTGCTATACCATAAAGATGTTTAATACCTCTTCATTTCTACTCATCCTTCCTACTCTGACAGTGTGTATAAAATTTTAAATCTCCAAATTTCATCATGCATAAAGAATTTTGATATTATGCCTAAATTAATCATCTTTCCATTGACTTCCTCCTCAATTTTGCCTCTTAGTTTCTATGGCTTTTTTTAAGTTGCAGTTAAAATCTCATCTTTTACAGGAAACTTTTCTTCATCCTTCTTAATTTTAGTGCCTTCCCTCTGTTGATTTTTCTCCCAATTTATCTTTTCTATTCTCTGATTATATGCATTTGTTTGCTTGTTATCTTTCCCATGAAATTATAACTCCTTGAAGGCAAGGGCTATCTTTGTTCTCTTGAAATCTTCAGTACTTTGTATAGTGTTTGGCATAAAACATTGATTATTGAATGACTGGTTTGGGAATGGATTTTGACCCACAAAGTACTTAGAAACTTGGATATTACATGTGAAATGAAGAGGTGGGATTAGATGGCTCCTCATGTCCATTTAACTATTATGAGCTTTCAAGACTACTTATTATTATTTTTTTTTTATTTTAGACTCACATACAGAGTAGAAAAAGAAAAAAAAACATTGCCACATGCTCAGTAGAATATGAGAGGATTCAAAATATAAAACAATAAATTTTCATTTCAAAAAATCTATGTAATAAATATTATACATTATGTTCAGAGCTGTCCATTCTTTATTTCATTCTCTGTTGCACACTTTTTACTTTATTCTTCCTCCTTTTGTCCCTCCTCCTCCTCCAAGAAGCTACAATTAAGTGTGTGTGTGTGTGTGTGTACACACACACACACACACACACACACACTTTTTTTTTTTGAGAGAGAGAGAGAGAGAGAAAGAGAGAGAGAGAGAGAGAGAGAGAGAGAGAGAAGAGAGAGAGAGAGAGAGAGAGAGAGAGAGAGGTTTTGACTAACTGGGCACCTATCAGAATTTTAATTTCACAACCGACAGATTATTTGATATTCTTGACTATAAAAATTTTTTCTGTGCCATATAAACTCTCACAATGTACAGGAAACAACAAAGGTTCTTGCTACTCTGTTCCCTATTCTGACTAAAAAACAAAACCAAAAATCCTTGAAATTGAAAGTGAGTGAAATATTAGGAAAAAATAACTACTATAGTAACTTGCATTGCTATTATATGAACAGTGAGTGGAGCATTGGAGAGTTGTTGTTTGAGATTTAGGACATGGGTGTTATGTCTAAGTATTGCTGAAGAAGGTTGCATTGCTTCTCCTTCAGAGACATACCATTTCTTCTTCTTTCTCCTCCTCCTAGAATTGTCACAAGCAATCTTTGGTATAAAATAGGTGATTGGTTTTGGTGTAATCTGTGTTGTTTCTTTAAGGTACAAAGATACAATGTTTACTGAAAGTCCCTTTAAGGGGTAAAAGAGACTATTTTTAAGTTATAATAATAATAATTAGTATTTATATAGCATATTATATGCTATGCATTGTGCTTAGTGCTTTAAAATTATTTTCTCATTTGATGCTCATAATAACTTTGGGAGATAAGTGTCTTCAGGTCACTTTCTATAGCTAATTAGGTGATTTTAGAGATTAGTATTTTACATTCTTTCAACTTTTGAAGTATCTTTATTTGAACATTTAGTAAAGTTGGTTTCAATTGGATTTTATGCTCCATGGGTATTTATTGTTTGGATTAAACTAGCCTAGTTTAGGCCTATAGAAGTCACTCTGATCTGTACTAAGAAAGGGAATGCTACAAATAAAATCAGACACATTTGTGTTTATATTTTTAATTTAATTTAAATTATTTAATATTTCCTCCCAATTACTGTATTTATGTTTACAATTAAGTCTATATAGGAGCTCAAGGTAAAAGTGAGTGCCTGAAAGTTTTAGTTAATTCCCCCTTAGCCAAGAATCCTTTAGTAAATCTATGATATAGTAGATACTATAACATAGTAGATAAAGTATTTGTTTGCAGATCAGGAACTCCTGGCTTCAAGTCCTGCTTTTGACATATACTAGCTATGAGTCCCTGGAAAAATCACTCAGTAATACATAAAGGAAAATTTTTTTTTTACAATCAGAGTCATTCCAAGCCACCAGATAATTCAACCTGGTGAAAGGAAAAGAGCTCAGAATTGATATTCATAAAATCTGATTTCAAATAC